>NC_051278.1:80000-130000 GCF_015220745.1 Sebastes umbrosus
GTTAACCCCGCAGCGTTAACCCCAGAGCGTTAACCCCGGAGCGTTAACCCTGCAGCGTTAACCCCGGAGCGTTAACCCCGGAGCGTTAACCCTGCAGCGTTAACCCTGCAGCGTTAACCCCGGAGCGTTAACCCCGGAGCGTTAACCCCGCAGCGTTAACTCCGGAGCGTTAACCCTGCAGCGTTAACCCTGCAGCGTTAACCCTGCAGCGTTAACCCCGGAGCGTTAACCCTGCAGCGTTAACCCTGGAGCGTTAACCCTGCAGCGTTAACCCCGGAGCGTTAACCCTGCAGCGTTTCATAGACCTCCTTGAAGGTGTCGGTCTCGGTTCGCTTCCAAACGAACCGCGGTACGGTTCGGTACGCTTCGTTTGTGGTGAGAACGTGATCCGACCTCGATCCGATCGGCCCAACTGGAGAAAGCATTGCGCCTTTTTGGATTAAACCAGCTCCGGTAGCGAGCAGCGCTGTGCACGTCAACACCAGACACCATTACTACAGTAGAGCCGACGCTCGCCCTCGCTACTCACATCAGTACTAAACAGGTGTAACGTCAGGCTGCGTTGGAGACCGCGGGCAGACCTGATGGATCTAAAGAGATATTTTGGGCCGATGAGCACGTCACAGTTTAGGAGGGTTAATGCTCGCCTCCTAATAAAAGATGACCAGGGCCGAGATCAAGCCGCGTTGTCGTCCCTCCATTGTTGCGTTCTGGAAGTCTGCTCTTCTTAGTTTACTTCCGGGAGTTTTCCAGCTGGAAATTCTGACCAATCGGAGAGCACCCTATGAGCACCAACATTTTGGTCGTCTTGTAAACGCTGCCATGTGAACACAAATCAAACTGGAGGCGACATGCAGCACGGTAACAATCCGGTCCCTGATTCAGACCAGAGCAAACGATCTACAGGTGTGAAAACACCCTCAGGGCCGAACAGTTGGAGGCGTGAAACTCAAAAGATGACGAACAAAATCAATAATGGAATCATTTAAGCATTAAACAGAGTCATCCTCTACGTGTAACCTTATTTTGACCTGGTTTTAGTATCCAGAGCAGTTCAACAGGAACAGATCACACAGCATCGTCTCTGGAGTTAACTGAAGGTAGTCGGCAGGTTCCGGTTGGTTGATGAGGTCACGTTATCCGTTTATTAGCTCGGTGATTCAGACCCGGCTGAGCCTCCTCCTCACGCTGCCGGCTCATTAAACGCTCTCAGAGAGATTACTGGACGACAACCAAACACTGAATCATGTAGAGTCACAGAGGGTTTAGTCTCTGGCCGGTTACAGTACCATATCCTATACCAGTAACAGTAAGATATCAAACAGCGCTGATACAGGCTTCACATTCAGGACATTTATTCTCAGCTTTGACCTCTTTAAAACATATCGGTTCTGTTGTCATGTGAGGAACCAGCAGACGTAGACCACTAAGATGGACGTTACCACTTCCAGCTGATGAACAGAGAGAAGCTTGAGAAAGTGAGAAATCATTTTATGCAAAGAAAAAATATGAAATGCTCTTTTCTATGCACACACATCTGGATTCTTCTCATCTGGAGGATGCAGTTCAGTACATGTCAACTCATTTCGTTAACTCTGAACAAAGTTAAATTTTTGAATATACAGAAATTGTGCACGAAAAAGAAAATTCTCAAGCACCTTAAAATGGAGTTGATCCATGTAGAGAAGCTCAGGGAGGTGACTGCACTGCTCTTTACTGGAGGAAGCGAAGCAACCAGTCCATCCTCGTCTTCCTTTTAAAACCAGAACATGCTGTTTGAAAACACTCTGATAATACTCAATCTCCCCTCTGGGGGGTTTCTCCAGGTGTTTATCCAGGTGTGTTCAGTAGTGTGAGATGAGCTCGTCCTGGTGTCTGTGGGGGAAAACAGCTGTTACAGTTGTTGTCCAGTAGTGACAGACCACAGACTGGATAGAAAGATGGATGACGAGTCTCCACTTCCTCCTCCCACTGTACAAAAGTGAAGCCAACATATCCCGGTTAGCGGAGCTGCCATCTTGATATTTTGATGTCATTGTGAGTCAGAGTCTTCACAGCTGTGATCGGGCGGTGGAGCCGCGGTATCGAGGTCACCCGCCCCAACCAATCACGAGCTGAGTACGGCCGCAGCTTCCTGTCACCCCCTTCTATAGCATCAAATGGGGGCAGTAATGAGCTCATCAGGTCTGAACACCAGAATCAAGAGGAAGTGTTTTCAAACTGTAACTTCCAGGTTTTACAAGAGAAGAGTTCTGGATTAAGACGAACTGGTTGGTTTGGCAGATGTACGTCTGGTTAAGGTTCCCAGTGCACCGCCACCGAGCGGTGGATAATACTGGGTTTGGGTTCTGCCCACTGAGCTGCACCGTAGTAAACATCAGACATTGTGTTGCAGTGTGAATGTTGAGCAGTTTCAGATGCTACCGATGAGATAATCCCGTCATACTGGACGTGGTGTTGATCAGCTGCAGTGAGTTCCTGCTTCAGTCTGACTGGAATAACAATAGAAATGTAATTTGCTGTTTTATGCTCCGCAGCATCGATCAGTGTCCGTTTGACTGAGATGTGAATATAATAATAATATTAATAATAATCACGCTTAATGCTTCAGCTTTCCTTTACGATGGAGGTCCATCAGATACGTGTTGTTATGTGTTCCATGTGTTGGTTTAGTTCCATCCCGCCGCTGGCTTCCTGTGAGGTCGTCCAGCAGTAAATCAGAGCAGCAGCAGTTTGTTGAAACACGATCGATAACCAGATTCATGTGAGTCTGTTTCAGTCTGTTTGAGTCTCACTGGGATGTTTGCTCAGTTGTGTCAACACCAATGCTTCACAGAGGAAGTGTGATTCTGGATTTCATCATCCTTAAACTCTCATTCTCTTCTGTTTAATCTCAAGATTTAATCTGGTTTCATCAGCGGCTCAGCCACAAACAGTCCGGCTGTCTGGTCTGTAACTGAAGCTGGTTTTAGATGAGTTATTATTTAATAATAGAAGTGTATAGACATGGTGATTAACTTCAGTGGATAAAGTCAACAGAAGATCTGTCTTCTGATCCGCTCATGGAAACAGACAGGTGTTAGTAGTCCGCTTATCGCTATCATGGATGGATCACCGAACAGGTGTACCAACCAGGTATAGGCCCCGGGCCTCTGGACCAGAACCTCTGTATGAAGTTAACATTCCTAACTGGAAAGTCAATCCAACAACCACAGGGACACAAAACAACCACAAAGAGACACAAAACAGCCACAAAGACGCAAAACAACCACAAAGTCACAAAACAACCACAAAGACTCAAAGTGGCCACAAGATAACGCAAAACAATCACAGAGACACAAAACAACCACAATGAGATGCAAAATGCAAAATGACTGCAAACATACACAAATGGCTATAAAGAGACTGAAAATGACCCGAAAGGGACTCAAAGTGTCAACAAAGACACAAACAACCACAAACAGACTCAAAGCGTCTCTGTGTCCAGGGCCCGTTGTCTCATAAAATGTTCGTCTGTCTGCTGTTTTAAGTTAAAAACATAGAAGCTGTTTATTCATATTATATTTCATATTATATCATTTAAAGTGGCTTATTGACATTCATTCATTCAAAGACACATTTGTCCATTTGTCTTCGTTAAAAGAGGGAAACTTCATCTGAAAGGTTTAAAGTGGATCCTCTTTTCTTCCCCTCCGCTGTGACTGCATGTGTCTGATTTGTGATTTGTGATTTGTGATATTGTGTGATGTGAAACCGGAGACCTCATTTGAAGTACTGTATTACAGCTGGAGTGTGAGAGGAGAGCGAGGCAGGGAGGAAACTGAGAGACGAAGTACCGTCTTCTGAAACTGAGATGGAAACCTGTCGATGTGACATTCAGGGTTTTACTGGCTGGCATCAACACTGCTGTTTGTTTGAGCTTTTAGGGTTAATATCATTCACAGTCTACGATCTAGTAACAGAAAAATACACATTTATACCCACTTGTTTTATTGGAATTAAAAGATGAAACCCATGAGACGCTGGGAGCCAGAGACGCTGTGGCTGTAAACGCTGTACAGAAATGAATGTGTTGGAGCCGGTTTGTGCAGAAATGATGTGAATGACTCCAGATGACCCAGTACGACTGTAGCAACACGTTGTCTTCTTCTTTATATTCATATTGTACACTGAAAATATTGTAATTATCATGTTTTAATTGCTTAAAATGCATTAAAGTGTTGTAAATAAAGCTTTTACATCTTTTTAAAACTGCACGTCTCATTCATGAATTACTTGTTTTGCAGAAACATGTTTGTGTTCAGTAGCAGGAGGTAATACTCTTTACTGTACTGACTGTATGTACAGTAACACTCCTATAGTAATACTGTACTGACTATGTACAGTAATACTCCTATAGTATTACTGTACTGACTGTATGTACAGTAACACTCCTATAGTATTACTGTACTGACTATGTACAGTAACACCTATAGTATTACTGTACTGACTGTATGTACAGTAATACTCCTATAGTATTACTGTACTGACTGTATTACAGTTTTAATCTACTTGTTGTAATTCTACTTTTCAGAGAGAAATATTGTACCTCACTACATTTTTCTGACACGTTGATGAAACCACTGAACCAGTATTTAAAGAATTTAAAGTATTTAAAGTAGTTCAAACAGGCGCAGCTCTTTGTCTGCTTGTTAGTGAGTCAGTTTAATTATAACAATCTAAAACATTTAAATATGTAAGTTCACCTACAGCCTTAAAACGTGCAGTTACCTTAAAACGTGCAGTTACCTTAAAACGTGTAGTTAGCTGTACTTATGTTCAATAATCAGTTCAAAGTCGTCCTATGAGTTTTGAAGATGCAGATAGATGTTTATGGTTTGAGGAGTCAGTCTTTATAGTTCATGAAGTCTGCCGATATGCTGATGATGTTCCGATGTTCCTTTAAAAACTTTATTTAATGCGTTGACTGATCTCTCAGAACTTTTACTCAACTCAAAAGTCAGAAAAACTAGTTTATAACTAGACATTTTACTGTAATTTGAATAGATTTGACATCAATAGAACTTTGAAGTTACTCAGAAATATACTTTGATTCCATTCGATTTAATGTTTTAATTTACTTTTGATTGCTATGATAGTATCACTATGACACACTGAACTCCTCTCTCCATCTGGATATATTCATGTCCTATTAATGAACGATACTAACTTGGTTACAGAGTCTTTGTGCTTTCTCGTCTCGCAGGTCTCCAACTGAAGATTCTGCGTTTTTTTCATATTAAATCCCAGTTGAGTTGGACCAAAGCACATTTTGATTGTTGGAAAAAGTAACGACGATGGTTTAGGTGAGTTTTATTTAGTTTCTGTCCAGTTTGAATGAAGTGTTTTACGATGCTCCGCTACGTACAGCTGATCTCAACATAAACACAAAGGTATCATTAATAGCAAGGATCTTCTGAAAGTTACACATACTACCTTTAATATAATAAAACATCAAATATTATGAAAAATGTGTTTACTAATATATCTAATGGAGACATGAAAAAGAACACAGCATCCTCGTAACTCATGAGGAAGGAACTTTATTATATTATATTTCTTTATTAAATCTGTGAGGAGCTTCACAGTTCACTGAAGGTCATCGGACAGAAAACATCATTTATACTGTCGATCCGAGGACAGCTTTCATTCTGTCTGAGGCCCACTGTGTGTGTGTGTGTGTGTGTGTGCGTCTGTGTGTGTGCTCATCTGCAGAACACGGAAAGTACGGTGCCTTCCACAGCCTGGCACAAACACATGCTCAGATAATTATATGTCTTCCACACACACACACACACAACTCATTAACACACACACACACACACACACACACACAACTCATTAACACACACACACACACACATGATCACATGCATAAATGTGTGCACACACACACACACACACACATACACTGACACACTGACACACGTGTGCGTGAGTCAGCACGGCGGTCCGGTCGGTGGATTCCTCTGTCTGCAGAGAAAGAGAGAAGTAAAACTCTTTTAACCCTTCGTGGTGTCAAGGTGAGATCAGACTCTCTCCTCCTATCAGCTGCTCTGCTTCTGGTTTTAACTTCAACTGGACTGAAATCACAGGATTATCTCCTGCTACAGCACACAGATCTGATTTATAAATTAATGTGGTGTGCACTCTTGAGAATAAAACATTTTATTTTGTATTTCTTGTTCCAGAACAGCTCCCATATAGCCATATAGTCATATAGTCATATAGTCATATAGTCATATAGCCACGGTTTAGCATTCAGAAGGCAAGGCAACTTTATCTGTAGAGCACGTTTCAGCAACAGGGAGATTCAAAGAGCTTTGAGTGGTCAGAAGACTAGAAAAGCACTATATAAAATCCATTTACCATTCACACAAACATTCAAGAACATTGTGAAAAAAAGTGCAAAAGAACATTAAGACATTATTAAAACAGTCATAAAAACGATTAGAAAATAAAAACAAGCTAAAAATAAAAGCTAGAATAGAGTCTAACAGAAGAGTAGACGTTGTAGAGCAGTATATAAGATCATTATCTGGGTAAAGAAAAGCTAGAATAGAGTCTAACAGAAGAGTAGACGTTGTAGAGCAGTATATAAGATAATAATAATAATAATAATAGCTTGGATTTATATAGCGCCTTTCATGAAACCCAAGGACGCTTAACAAAGACATAAATAAACACAACAAATGTAACAGAAGCTAAGGGCCAGAGGCCTCGGTGAAGAGGTGTGTTTTGAGGAGTCTTTTGAAGCTGTCCAGAGATGGTGTGTTGTGGAGCTCTATGGGGAGAGAGTTCCAGAGGGTGGGGGGGGGGGCTGTCACACTGAAAGGTCTGTCCCCAAAAGTTCTCAGTCTTGTGTGAGGGATGGAGAGCTGACCCGGGCCTGAGGATCTGAGGTTCTGAGGCTGTGTGTAAGGGTGGAGGAGGTCAGATAGGTACTGAGGAGCCAGGGCGTTGAGGGATTTATAGGTGAGGAGGAGGATTTTGTAGGTGATGTGGGACTTGACCGGGAGCCAGTGGAGGTGGAGGTGGATGAGGGTGGGGGTGATGTGCTGCCAGGGCTTGGTGCGGGTGAGAACCCTGGCAGCTGAGTTTTGCACGTACTGGAGCCTGTCCAGGGCTTTGCTGGGAACCCCGGACAGAACTCCATTGCAGTAGTCCAAACGGGAGGTGACGAAAGCGTGGATGAGGGTTTCTGCCACAGAGTCAGAGAGTGATTGTCGGAGACGTGAGATGTTTTTGAGGTGGAAGAAGGCGGATTTGGTGATGAACCTGATATGAGACTGGAATGATAGTGTTGGGTCCAGGATGACACCCAGGTTGCGGACTTCCGAGGATGGGGAGAAGGAACAGCCGTCAACATCCAGGTGGAGATCTCCAACCTTCCGGAGCAGGGCCTTGGGAGCCACAACCATGAGCTCGGTTTTGTTGCTGTTGAGTTTTAGGAAGTTAGATGACATCCAGATTTTTATTGCATGTAGGCAGTTTACAAGTGACTGTGGGGGGAGCTGGGTGGAGGGTTTGGTGCTGAGATATAGTTGTGTGTCGTCAGCATATGAGTGAAAGCTGAGACCGTGGTGGCGGATGATCTGACCAAGGGGGAGCATGTAGATGGTGAAGAGGAGGGGTCCCAGCACAGAGCCTTATCTGGGTAAAGAAAAGGCAGCAAACAGGAACGTTTTAGACTTTGATTTCAAAGAGCTCAGAGTTGGAGGTCCTGCAGGTTTCTGGGAGCTTGTTCCAGATATTTGGTGCATAAAAACTGAACGCTGCTTCTGCATGTTTAGATCTGATCCAGGGGACACTAAGCAGACCTGATCCAGGGGACACTGAGCAGACCTGATCATGAGGCGTTGGAGGCGGCTGGTAGTCGGCAGGAGAATAGATGGACGTACCGCAGCGTCGGTCGGCCGTTAGCTGCTCTTGCCGTGGGGTTTATTTCCTGTCTAGTCCGTCCTGGCAGGCGAGCCGGTAGCGGGTCTAAAGATATGGGTATTGCCGTTGGGGGCGGACTAGTTCTTTTTCTTTACTTTAGTTGTTTGTTTAGTTTTGTGTCCCCCCCCCCCCCCCCCCCCCCCCCCCCCACTTCCCCCCCAACCATGTATGACCTGACTAACTCAGCTGGAATCCCAGTCAGACAGCCAGGCCAGGTTAAGGTGCGGTGTGGTTGGAAATCAATCACACGTGACTTATACATGTGTGAATTGGCCCGTGTGTAATCCAGCCCCGTCAGTCCAGCCGGGGTTAAACAGAGATATGAGTCTAATTAAAGCTTCTACTCTTTAAAGTTACTCCCTGATTGTCATTCCTGAGCCAGCACTTGTGTTGGGTGTTGCAGATGGTTTATAACACTATAATGTAGTTGTAAACAGATATAAGGGCATTTTATTTTATATTATTACTGCTATGTTTTACTATATTGTCCTTCATTATCTCTTCCTCCAGTTATGGGTCCCAGGAAGAGTTATATCTGCTTACAACTACATTATAGTGTTATAAACCATTTATTACATGTATAACGGGACGTTTCATTCAGTTTTTCAACATGTTCACTTTCACAACGTAGTAGGTGTAGTAGGCCCCTAATGACGCACATCTGTGGGGCTTATAGTGACTGATAACGCCCATTTAATGGCCTGATAACAGTCCAATCAGGTGAAACAGTAGAGCTCATAGACGCTGTTCAGTTCCAGAATCAGGTTGAGATAATGTAAAGGAAAAAAAAGGTGTGAAAATGTGTCATAAATCAGGAGAAATACGTGAGGATTGTGACCCCGGGAGGAAACCAGGACAGGGCGATGAGAAACAGGAGTCCCATGGTAAAATCAGGAGGGTTGTCAGGTCTGGTGTCACCTCTTCTTCTCTACTTTAACGGCCCTTTAATGTTTTCACTGTCTCTACAGTGTGTAGCCCAGCTCTGATCTGGTCCAGTGTGACACCAGAAGTCCTACCTATGGAGTCAGATTTCACAGTGAGGCAATGATTACATAGGAAGCACCTTTAATCACCGGAGCACTCTGTGGTTTCCAGCGGTTTGGTTGCAACCAACACCTGTCTCCTCCCAACTACCACTACCCACGGTGTCAAACACAGCAGGAACCAGGTGTGCACATCGTTTCCTGACTGACCTTTCACTCTCAACGTCTCACTGGCACTCTGGCTCTACCACTCACTCACACACACACACACTCACTCACTCACTCACTCACACACACACACACACACACACACACACACACACACTCACACTCACATGCATGTGAGCCGGTGCAGCAGCTCAGTTGTTATTCAGACATATTCAGGATGCTGTGGTCAGAGACCTCCAGTCTATTCTCTTCCTCTGCTGACTGCTGTGTGTGTGTGTGTGTGTGTGTGTGTGTGGGTGCGTGTGCGTGTGTGAGCCACCAATGGTGTAGGAAGTATTCTGATTCTTTACTTGAATATTAGTAAATATACCATGATATATAAAAGTAAACCATTACAGGTAAAAGTCCTGCATTCAAGTGCAAATACACAAGTATCATCAGCAAAGAACCGGCCGATTGGACTGTTATCAGGCCATTAGATAGACGTTATCAGTCGCTATAAGCTCCACAGATGTGGGTTATTAGGGACCTACTACACCTACTACGTTTTAAAAGTGGAAGTGAAACTTAAAAGTAACACGTTCTTACATGTAAAACTGAATGAAAGGTCACGTTTTGAATATGTTTTCTTTAGGTTTTAGGCAACAAAACTACAACTTCTTTAGGGTTTAGGCAATAAAAGTCATAGTATAGTATGTCGAGAAATTTCATAAAAAAAAATCATACATCATGTTGTAAAATTTCATAAAAAAAGTCATAGCATAGCATTTTGTAAAATTTCATAAAAAAAGTCATAGTATAGTATGTCGAAAAATTTCATAAAAAAAGTCATAGTATAGTATATCGGAAAATTTCATGAAAAAAGACATAGTATAGTATGTGGTAAAATTTCATAAAAAAAATCATAGTATAGTATGTCATAAAATTTCATAAAAGTCATAGTATAGTATGTCGAAAACTTTCACCAAAAAAAGTCATAATATAGTATGTCAAGAAATTTCATACAAAAAAAGTCATAGTATAGTATGTCGAGAAATTTCATAAAAAAAGTCATAGTATAGCATGTCGAGAAATTTCACCAAAAAAAGTCATAGTATAGTATGTCGTAAAATTTAAAAAAAAAAGTTATAGTATAGTATGTCATAAAATTTCATAAAAAAAGTCATAGTATAGCATGTCGTAAAATTTCATAAAAAAGCCATAATATAGTATGTCGAGAAATTTCATAAAAAAAAGTCATAGTATAGTATGTTGTAAAATTTCATAAAAAAAAGTCATAGTATAGTATGTCGTAAAATTTCATAAAAAAAGTCATAGTATAGTATGTCGTAAAATTTCATAAAAAAAGTCATAGTATAGCATGTCGTAAAATTTCATAAAAAAAAGTCATAGTATAGTATGTCAAAAAATTTCACCAAAAAAAGTCATAGTATAGTATGTCGTAAAATTTCATAACAAAAGTCAAAGTATAGTATGTGGTAAAATTTAATAAAAAAAAGTCATAGTATAGTATGTCATAAAATTTCATAAAAAAAGTCATAGTATAGCATGTCGTAAAATTTCATAAAAAAAGTCATAGTATAGCATGTCGTAAAATTTAATAAAAAAAAATCATAGTATAGTATGTCAAAAAATTTCACCAAAAAAAGTCATAGTATAGTATGTCGTAAAATTTCATAAAAAAAGTCAAAGTATAGTATGTCGTAAAATTTAATAAAAAAAAGTCATAGTATAGTATGTAATAAAATTTCATAAAAAAAGTCATAATATAGTATGTCGAGAAATTTCATAAAAAAAGTCATAGTATAGCAAGTCGTAAAATTTCATAAAAAAGTCATAATATAGTATGTCGAGAAATTTCATAAAAAAAGTCATAGTATAGTATGTAATAAAATTTCATAAAAAAAGTCATAGTATAGCATGTCGTAAAATTTCATAAAAAAGTCATAATATAGTATGTCGAGAAATTTCATAAAAAAAAGTCATAGTATAGTATATCATAAAATTTCATAAAAAAAGTCAAAGTATAGTATGTGGTAAAATTTAATAAAAAAAAGTCATAGTATAGCATGTCGTAAAATTTCATTAAAAAAGTCATAGTATAGCATGTCGTAAAATTTCATTAAAAAAGTCAAAGTATAGTATGTGGTAAAATTTAATAAAAAAAAGTCATAGTATAGTATGTAATAAAATTTCATAAAAAAAGTCATAATATAGTATGTCGAGAAATTTCATAAAAAAAGTCATAGTATAGCATGTCGTAAAATTTCATAAAAAAGTCATAATATAGTATGTCGAGAAATTTCATAAAAAAAAGTCATAGTATAGTATATCATAAAATTTCATAAAAAAAGTCAAAGTATAGTATGTGGTAAAATTTAATAAAAAAAAGTCATAGTATAGCATGTCGTAAAATTTCATTAAAAAAGTCATAGTATAGCATGTCGTAAAATTTCATTAAAAAAGTCATAGTATAGCAAGTCGTAAAATTTCATAAAAAAAAGTCATAGTATAACATGTCATAAAATTTCATTAAAAAAGTCATAGTATAGCATGTCGTAAAATTTCATTAAAAAAGTCATAGTATAGTATGTCGTAAAATTTCATAAAAAAAAAAATCATAGTATAATATTACTTTTTTTATGAAATTTATCGACATGCTATGCTATGACATTTTTGGTGAAATTTCATAAAAAAAGTCAAAGTATAGTATGTCGTAAAATTTCATAAAAAAAGTCATAGTATAGTATGTCGTAAAATTTCATAAAAAAGTCATAGTATAGCAAGTCGTAAAATTTCATAAAAAAAGTCATAGTATAATATGACTTTTTTTATGAAATTTATCGACATACTATACTATGACTTTTTTCATGAAATTTCTCGACATGCTATACTATGACATTTTTGGTGAAATTTCATAAAAAAAGTCATAGTATAGTATGTCGAAAAATTTCATAAAAAAAAGTCATAGTATAGTATGTCGAAAAATTTCACCAAAAAAAGTCATAGTATAGTATGTTGTAAAATTTCAAAAAAAAAGTTATAGTATAGTATGTCATAAAATTTCATAAAAAAAGTCATAATATAGTATGTCGAGAAATTTCATAAAAAAAGTCATAGTATAGTATATCATAAAATTTCATAAAAAAAAGTCATAGAATAGTATGTCGAGAAATTTCATAAAAAAAGTCATAGTATAGTATATCATAAAATTTCATAAAAAAAAGTCATAGAATAGTATGTCGTAAAATTTCATAAAAAAAGTCATAGTATAGTATGTCATAAAATTTCATAAAAAAAGTCATAGTATAGCATGTCGTAAAATTTCATAAAAAAAAGTCATAGTATAGTATGTCAAAAAATTTCATAAAAAAAGTCGTAGTATAGCATGTCGTAAAATTTCATTAAAAAAAGTCATAGTATAGTATGTGGTAAAATTTCATAAAAAAAAGTCATAGTATAGTATGTCGTAAAATTTCATAAAAAAAGTCATAGTATAGTATGTCGTAAAATTTCATAAAAAAAAAAAATCTTAGTATAATATGACTTTTTTTATGAAATTTCTCGACATACTATACTATGATTTTTTTTTAATGAAATTTATCGACATACTATACTATGACTTTTTTAATGAAAAATCTCGACATACTATACTATGACTTTTTTTATGAAATTTTATGACATACTATACTATGACTTTTTTTAATGAAATTGTTCGACATACTATACTACGACTTTTTTTATGAAATTTTACGACATACTATACTATGACTATTTTTATGAAATTTTATGACATACTATACTATGACTTTTTTTAATGAAATTGTTCGACATACTATACTACGACTTTTTTTATGAAATTTTACGACATACTATACTATGACTTTTTTTAATGAAATTTATCGTCATACTGTATTATGACTTTTTTTATGAAATTTTCCGACATACTATATTATGACTTTTTTTATGAAATTTTCCGACATACTATACTATGACTTTTTTTATGAAATTTTATGACATACTATACTATGACTTTTTTTATGAAATTTATCGACATACTATATTATGACTTTTTTTAATGAAATTTATCGACATACTATATTATGACTTTTTTTATGAAATTTTCTGACATACTATACTATGACTCTTTTTTTTAATAAAATTTATCAACATACTATACTATGACTTTTTTTAATGAAATTTTACGACATACTATACTGTGACTTTTTTTAATTAAATTTTACGACATACTATACTGTGATGTTTTTTTGTAAATTTTATGACATACTATACTTTGACTTTTTTTTAATGAAATTTTTTGACATACTATACTATGACTTTTTTTTTCGATAAGATGACAATAAAGCTTTCTATTCTATTTTATTCTATTTATTTTTAAAAGACTGGATCCAAAATTTACTCGTGCGTCACCTCACATCGTGTTGAGCGTCACAAAAAAAAGAGAAATTTGTGTCTATGTACACGAAACAAATAGATTAAATTGTGTGACTATTTCACAAACTGCTTTGAGACTGAGATACTTTCTGAGGGATAACAGATGACTGTCAAACCTGAGAAACACACTGAGGACAACTTGTGGGTGGATGAAATGACAGCAGAATCAAAGCAAGGGCCAACAACCACCCACCCAAAGTACGTAATTGGATCCACATGCACCACAGACACAGAGATAATGTAACACAACTTTGTACACTAATTATGAGACAGCACAGTGCTCAGTCATACTGTATATCTGTCTGTCTGGCAGAGATATGTTACTATCGGTGTACGCTGAACAGTTTAGGAGAAGGAAGGCAATATTCTCCGTTTTAAGGAAGTTGTGCTTTCTCTGTCTTGTGCCTCATCATCAGGCCGTCAGTGTGAGTGGAAATACACCGTCACCTCCCAACAGAGAGAAAAGCAGAACGTGACCCAACGCTAAAATATAGTGGGAGTTGTTTGAAGGGCAGGTTTCTCCTGCAATATGTTTTTCTTTTATCTGTGCCATGTATGCAGAAGCTGACATCATGTGACCTTGCTCCTTTCTTCTTAAAGGTTTATTCACATATCCTCATTAAAATGTACTTCCTATGAGATGTGATGTCCCTTTGATGAGTGCTGCAGAAAAGAATCTGTGTGTGTGTCCATGCACGTACAGTACATGAGCCTGTTTTTGTCTGGTATGCTGCACTGCAGTGAGGGGCGCAGCATTGCAGCTCCTCGGCTCCGTGTTACATCAGCCTCGGTGATGCAGATACGCAGCACTGCAGCGGCTCAGACCGATGTTTAACACCAGAGTCATCGAGGCAAATCAAGCAGCCGCTCCAGAGTCAACCTAACAGGTCCAGGCTGAAGAGGGGGCCGACCACAGCTCAACCAAAGTAAAAGGAAATAAAACCAACTTCAACAACCCACAGAAAAGGAAAGCGGTGAAGAGAACACACTGACACAACCAATTTAACTGAAAGTAGTCCAAACTAACTTGATATGCTCAGGAGACCGTGCTGCTCCAGGAGACCAATCACTACAGTCCCAAGCAACAAAAGATGTCAGAGTAAACCAACGCTACACCACAAAACACCAAAACACACACTGTCACAGAGCCTAGACACCATCCAATTATCAAATACACCCAAAACGAGCAGAATAATCACGGTAAGACCGTAAAACAGATCCACAAAAACCAAACCAGCCTATAGTATAGTAAATATGAAACTGCAGCCAGCAGCCAGGTTTCCTGAGCCGAGCACAAAGACAGGAAACAGTCTGGCTCCGTCCCAACGTGACAACATCTGCCTTCCAACACCTCTAAAGCTCACTAATCACATTGTTATATCTCATTGGTTTAATACGCTGAGCTTTGCTAACTGGCTTCTGGCTGTAGGTTCATATTTAGTACGATAACTGAGAGTAATCTTCTCATCTAACTCTTGTAAGAAAGCACATACACGTTAAAACAATCACACCAAAATCAGCGAACTACTAACCAACCAACCAACCAACTAACCAACTACCTAACTACCTAACTAACCAACAAACAAACCAACCAACCAACCAACCAACCAACCAACCAACGAACCAACCAACCATCCAACCAACCAACCATCCAACCAACTAACTAACTAACTAACTAACTACCCAACAAACAAACCAACCAACCAACCAACCAACCAACGAACCAACCATCCATACAACCAACCATCCAACCAACCAACCAACCATCCAACCAACCAACCATACAACCAACTAACTAACTAACTAACTAACTAACTAACTAACTAACTAACTAACTAACTAACTAACTAACTAACTAACTAACTAACTAACTAACTAACCAACCAACCAACTAACCAACTACCTAACTACCTAACTAACCAACAAACAAACCAACCAACCAACCAACCAACCAACCAACCAACCAACGAACCAACCATCCAACCAACCAACCATCGAACCAACTAACTACCTAACTGACTAACTAACCAACAAACAAACCAACCAACCAACCAACCAACCAACTAACCAACTACCTAACTACCTAACTAACCAACAAACAAACCAACCAACCAACCAACCAACCAACCAACCAACGAACCAACCATCCAACCAACCAACCAACCAACCAACTAACTACCTAACTAACTAACTAACTAACCAACAAACAAACAACCAACCAACCAACCAACAAACCAACTAACCAACTACCTAACTACCTAACTAACCAACAAACAAACCAACCAACCATCCAACCAACTAACTACCTAACTAACTAACTAACCAACAAACAAACCAACCAACCAACCAACCAACCAACCATCCAACCAACTAAATACCTAACTAACTAACTAACCATCTAACTAACTAACTAACTAACTAACTAACTAACTAACTAACTAACCGTTGTAATGTTCCAAGCACACTCAGTCTGGTTGGGTCTTTCAAATCTTTTCTGTATTCTCGTCTCAAATTGTTCTTTTAATGAAATCCTCAAACTGAACACAGAAACATGGAACGCTCCTGGAAAGTCTAATAGTCTGTTTCAAAATGCTAAAAAACGCTTTGTCCTTGCTGTTGGGAACAAAACGCAGCACTGCAGAATTCATCCAAAAGCGAACTGATTTACCTCCATAACTCCATAACTCCATAACTCCATAACTCCGTCATGATATCCTTCAGCTCCCACCAGCCATCAGCAGCACATGGGGTTGAATTTTAAGCTTGGTGATTGGATGTTTCTTGCAAAAATGCACCTTGTGAGTAGTAGTTAACTTTTACACTGATTTGTTTTTTTTTAAAGAGGACCAATTATTGTTATTTTTAGTGCATATTGTATTTTGGGTTTTTACTAAAACATGTTTACATGAAAAAAGGTTGGGGGTTGCTGAAGTTTTTATTTAAATGGCTTTTTGTTGTTGTTTGTTTTTCTTCTTCGTTTGTTTTTTTTCTTTTTCTGTAGCTGCTAGCCAATTTTGTATTGATTAGTACATGGACATTTGTGATTATATTCTTTCTCTCTATTGGTGATCTATCAATTTGTAACCCCACACTATATAATTATGCTTAAATACCAATTCAAAATTGATCACAAAAAAATAAATAATCCGGGCAAACTGTAGGGGTTGTGCAAAATATAAATGCCTTTATTTTACATGGCAATAGGTATTTTAAATGATCAACGCTGACATGGGTCTTCATCGGGGTCACTACTACTTTCATTTGTGTGCCTTGGATTATTCTTGAAGGAAACTTGTATTTTATATTTTATGAGAGCATATTCCACCAATACAATGAGCCCTTCACCAGATGGAATAAGTATAGCACACCTAAAGGATCCAAAGAACACCTGTCTGTGATATGAAAGTACTTAAAGAAATGAAACTATATATTTGTGACAGATTTTTAGAGATGTGGATTCATCTGATGTCTCATGAAAGACGTTTGTAAATTTAGGGACTAATATTGAGAAAATGGTCAGGTATAGTTAGTCATAATCCAGCTGTGTATGATTATCATATTAAACTAAATGGAAACAACTATATTCCATGTTGTTGGGCCCATTGTGTGTCTGCATACCTGCAACTTACTGTAAAAAGGCAACAAACTGAACTGAGTTATTGGAAATGATAAATTGTGTTTGTCTGATGCACTTCCTGTACTGGCTCACATGCTCAACTTTACTTCCTGTTTACAGCTGTTACATCCCACCAACCCTTGCTCCTCTAATAGGACGTGTTACTCACAGCCTGCAGTCAGCTGACAGTTATCATAGAACGTCTCTGATTACTGTCACGTATTCCTGCTCCTGCTGTGAAACCTGGGAGATGGAAGTGTGGATGTGTGCAGAGGATCATAGGACAGTGAACGGCCCGGGAGGATTCAGACATTATTTTAATTAAAACTACAGCAGAGACCGACCCAGTCGCCAGAAAACAATGTTGGCATTGTACGTTTCTATAAATCACGGGATTTTCTGAACCAAAAACACTTTTCATAAATGTTTCACATCAGCTTCGTATCACTCTGGCAGAAACGCACAACGCCATGTGGTTAATGTTGTGAAAGGATTGGTCAGTTTTAGGCAACAAAACGACTGGTAAAGGTTAGAAAAAAGATCAGGGTTTGAGTTCAAATAATAACCAATCAACGTAACGTAACAACTGTAATAATTTAATGCAACAATGTAACGTGACAACGTGACAACATAACAACCGTAACAATGTAACAACGTAATGTAACAACGTACGTAACAACGTAATGTAACAACGTACAACGTAATAAAGTACAACGTACAACGTAACAACGTACAACGTAACAACGTACAATGTAACAACGTAACAACGTAATGTAACAACGTAATGTAACAATGTAACAATGTAACAATGTAACAACGTAACAACGTAAAAACGCAACAACGTAACGTAACATAACATAACGTAACATAACGTAACGTAACGTAACGTAACGTAACGTAACGTAACGTAACGTAACGTAACGTAACGTAACGTAACATAACGTAACGTAACGTAACGTAACGTAACATAACATAACCACATAACATATTGTTACATTGTAACAACCATAACAACTACAACAACTGCAAAAACGTAGCACAACATAACGTAGCACAACATAACGCAACAACATAACGCAACAACCTAACATAAGGTAACATAAGGTAACATAAGGTAACATAAAGTAACGTAATGTAACGTAATGTAACATTGTAACATTGTAACAACCGTAACAATCACAACGTAACGTAACGTAACATAATGTAACGTAACGTAACGTAACGTAGCGTAGCGCAGCGCAGCGCAGCGCAACGCAACGCAACGCAACGCAACGCAACGCAACGCAACGTAACGTAATGTAGCGTAGCGTAACGTAACGTAACGTAACAAGCGTTAATAAATAACAACTGCCATTAGCTAGCTAGCTTGTTATTACACAACGTAACTTTCACTAAAAGTAGCTCAATATGCTACGATATGCTACGATATGCTATGATGTGCTACGTCACCTGCTCTGACCGAATGCAAAAACGACAACATTCAACGTATCCGTGTTTTGCAGAAATGTACAATGTCAACATTTTTTCCTGTGACTCGGCTGCACAGAAGCGTCGTCATGTAACAACCTGAGAAGTCATTTTAAAGCTCCGTTAGGGGATGAAAAGCTCCCAAGACCAACTGGATAAACGTGAACATTTAGACGTTAATCTGAAGACAACACACATGGTCCTATAGTTCATGCTGTGTGTTGGTTCACACTGCAGTCACCACTACATCGTCTGATCTTTCCTCTCTTGCTACACATCCTGAGCCTCTTTGTTTCTCAGGAAATGTGACATGTAAATGTGACTAATGTCACGTCAGTCTGTGACGGTTAAAGAGCTTCCAAACAGTTTAGGAAGTCTGTCAGTTCACATCAGACGAACACACAACTGTTGCTTCACCAAAGATTAAGAAAAACATTTATTTTTAACTTGTGATGTCTCTCAAGCGTGTAGAAACTGTTGAGTTGTGAGTGAGCTGCTGCCTCTTAATGACAGGTTGGTCTCACACAACGTATAATCGCTGGCAGTTAGCAGAGCAAACACGTCATTCAGTGACTCAGACGGAGATTCAGTGTTGTTCTGTCTGCAGACAAAAGAAGATGTTTATTCTCCTTCACTTTAAGAGAGAAGCTGAATGACTCCTCCTCAGATGTGTTCAGGTTTAGGATGAAGATTAGTGAGGTTTTACTGACAGATAAAGTTTGCTCAAAGCTGAACTATGATGTGATGGACAACATCAGATCTGCAGCAGCTCTTCATAGACATACATTATAAACATAGACATATATACATAGATATACATTATAAATATAGACATATATACATAGATATACATTATAAACATAGACATATATACATAGACATACATTATAAACATAGACATATATACATAGATATATATTATAAACATAGACATATATACATAGACATACATTATAAACATAGACATATATACATAGATATATATTATAAACATAGACATATATACATAGACATACATTATAAATATAGACATACATTATAAACATAGACATATATACATAGACATACATTATAAACATACATATATACATAGATATACATTATAAATATAGATATATATACATAGACATACATTATAAACATACATATATACATAGATATACATTATAAATATAGATATATATACATAGACATACATTATAAACATACATATATACATAGACATACATTATAAACAGACATATATACATAGATATACATTATAAATATAGACATATATACATAGACATACATTATAAATATAGACATAAATACATAGACATACATTATAAACATACATATATACATAGATATACATTATAAATATAGACATATATACATAGACATACATTATAAACAGACATATATACATAGATATACATTATAAATATAGACATATATACATAGACATACATTATAAACATACATATATACATAGATATACATTATAAACATACATATATACATAGATATACATTATAAATATAGACATATATACATAGACATACATTATAAACAGACATATATACATAGACATACATTATAAATATAGACATATATACATAGACATACATTATAAACATAGACATATATACATAGACATACATTATAAATATAGACATATATACATAGACATACATTATAAACATAGACATATATACATAGACATACATTATAAATATAGACATATATACATAGACACAGCATTGGACGCTTCAGCCCGTTGCAGTGATACATCAACGTTAAAGTTTTAACTTTATTCTCGTAATATTACGACTTTTTTTCTCGTTAAGTTATGACTTTTTTTTCTCCCAATATTCTGACTTTATTGTGTAAATCTCAGATGTTTTTTCCCTCAATGTGGTCCTGATACTCCGTAGTACATAATGATCAAATGTTTTGCGGCTCCAGACAGATTGTTTATTTTTGGGTGGTGGCTGGTGAGTAAAGCAAATCTAGCCGCCGCTTGCATATTTGACCAGCATGTGGCTGGTGGTTGACGGCTGGTGCTGATTTCCATCCCTGAGTACGATACTAAACCACTGTAAGCATCTTGTATTCATCTGGATCGGTGAGTCAGTCGGAAGAGGGTTGACGTCACGAGGATGTGAAACAGGAAACACTCTGACTCAGATCAAACAGGCCTCTTGGCACTAACATGAAACTGTGTCACATGTGTTTTACAACAGAGATGCTCAGAGACACACACTCTAAGACAAGTCCGTAACGATACGGCCGACGTACCGCGTTCATATGAAGGAATGTTCTGAATCGATTTTCCATAGGAGTTTTACCCGTATTTTTAAATACGCATTGCATTGTGGGAACAAGAACCACCGCTAGCGCCAAAGACCATCACACACGGCAAAGTTTAGTTCAGAGAAACTTTTCTCACTTCTGTGGTAAAAAAAATCAACAATTAATGTCTAATCAGGATGATGAATGTTCAGGACTCAACGTTACCTCAACGTTAGCTCAACGTTAGCTCAACGTTACCTCAACGTTACCTCAACGTTAGCTCAACGTTACCTCAACGTTACCTCAACGTTACCTCAACGTTAGCACAACGTTACCTCAACGTTAGCTCAACGTTAGCTCAACGTTAGCTCAGAGTCGGTTTAGTTGGAGAGATGTTTAGTTCGTTCAGCTGTTGTTGTCGACCGTTAACGTTACCAGATACGCAAGAATATTTTCATGACTCATTTTGAGACTAAGTTTGGTATCGTAGTTTACGTTTAAACCAAAGTTTATATTTGAGACTTCAGAGGACGTCAGGTAGAGTTAGCTCCAGGTTTATCCTCAGGTGATCCACAGAGACTGACAGGTAACGTACCAACGCAGCGTTAGCGTCTGTTCTCCCTCCAGAATGTAAAGGTTAAAGATATTTGGCTACAGGTACGGAGGACAAACTGTAAATCTACAGACATGTTCCGTTTTAGGATTGACAGAAGTGTCTGTGAATGGTACGGAGGACGTCCTGTTAATCAACACAAACTTCCGTTTTAGGGTTGATAAAATGTCCAGGGGCCTCATGTATAAAAGACTGTGCAGCTTTCACACTGGAAGATGGCGTACTCACAAAATTGGAAAAGTACGTACGCACAGAAATTTTCACATGTATAAAACCGTGCGTACGCCTGTTCCTGCGCACCTTTCCTTTATACATCCCACTTGACGTGAAATTGAGCGCAGCTGCACGTGCCACTTGGTCCGCCTTGTCTCCTCCCATTAATAACTATGCAAATGACTATAAACACGCGCCATGCTGTCACTTATTGTCCAAATAACAACGGCAAATCACGCTGGAAAAGGAACAAAAAAGAAGAATTTCACAGAGTGTGAAATTGAAGTGTTTGTTACTGAGGTGGAAGCTAGAAAACATATTTTATTTGATGGTCTTTCATCAGGAATCAGTAACAAACGCAACGTCTCCACAGCAGCTGACCGTGCGCTCCCGAAGGCTCCCGAAGGCGCACGATTAGCTGCGCCCCGTGCCTCGACTGCTGAGGGGCGCCGGTCTGGCCGCGTCCTCAAATATACTATACGCTGTGCTGGAGTCACAGAGAGAGATTGTCAATACAATAAAGGATAATACATATATATGCAACGAATTAAAAAGAATGAATGATGGTGGGATAAGTCATATATTAAAAGACCTTGTTAAAAAAAAATGTTTGTCTCAACTCACCTCGTTGCTTTACATTCTGTGTATCTCATCCAAACGGCGCCGTATAGCTGCTGCATTTGGCTCATTGTTAGGTGTGCCAGGGTCCGGTTCATCCATCTGTAGCTCCAGGGGACACAGGCTCACCACGGTGGTTTGCCACATTGTGCAGCACGCGATTTTGTTTTTGGCACGGTGGTTAAGTCATGCCATCTCTGGGAAATTAGTTTAAATGTGTTTTTGTTGTGCCTCTCTGATGTTAAACTTTATGCGCAAACTAGTTAAGAAATATGTGGGTTGTTTTTTTGATCCCACATCATAAATAAAGCTCAGTAAGTTGAGTGGAAAAATTATTTTTACACATTTAGCGAGTTTCAGTACTTTGTAGTTTGACACTGCCAGATGACAGAGTTTGGAAGACGGCCCGCACATTCTCACGACTGGTCAAGAGTTTGCGGCACGGTCCGCACATTCTCACGTCACGTTGATTTTTATACATCCCGGCGTGAGCGTGAAACACAGCGTAAGCAACATTTTAGTACGTACGCACCGTTTATACATGAGGCCCCTGGTGATTTTCTGCCATGCAGGACATTATCTGTTTTTCTACGGATTGTTTTCTGAGAGTGTTTCCTGTGTAGTCAGTGTGTCTCTATCAGCCTTTAAAGCTGCAGTAGGCAGAACGATTTTGGCATCATTGGGCATAAATATCCCATAATAACCTTTCAGCATATTTTAATTCAAGTGTTCTGAGAGACTTGTGCTCCTCCTCATGGTTGTTTTCAGGGTTCACAACATCTAGCCTAGTAGACGGGAGACTTTGACCAATCACAGGTCATTCAGAGGAGGAGCAGAAGTTATCTCTCAGAACACTTGAATTACTGAATATCTGCTGAAAGGTTATTATGGGATGTCTGCCCAATAATGCCTAAAATATTCTGCCTACTGCAGCTTTAAGTCCACAGAAGGAGCTTTGAAAGAGAAAAGGGAACTAAAGAGGAAAAGTTCCCAGAAGAACGAGCTGCTGATGCTCTCCGTGTCCTCTGAGGCTCTCCGTGTCCTCTGAGGTACGAGCTGCTGATGCTCTCTGTGTCCTCTGAGGCTCTCCGTGTCCTCTGAGGTACGAGCTGCTGATGCTCTCTGTGTCCTCTGAGGCTCTCCGTGTCCTCTGTGGTACAAGCTGCTGATGCTCTCCGTGTCCTCTGAGGCTCACCGTGTCCTCTGAGGTACGAGCTGCTGATGCTCTCCGTGTCCTCTGAGGTACGAGCTGCTGATGCTCTCTGTGTCCTCTGATGCTCTCCGTGTCCTCTGAGGTACGAGCTGCTGATGCTCTCTGTGTCCTCTGATGCTCTCCGTGTCCTCTGAGGTACGAGCTGCTGATGCTCTCCGTGTCCTCTGAGGCTCTCCGTGTCCTCTGAGGTACGAGCTGCTGATGCTCTCCTTGTCCTCTGAGGCTCTCCGTGTCCTCTGAGGTACGATCTGCTGATGTTCACGTGTCCTCTGATGCTCACCGTGTCCTCTGAGGTACGAGCTGCTGATGCTCTCCGTGTCCTCTGAGGTACGAGCTGCTGATGCTCACCGTGTCCTCTGAGGCTCACCATGTCCTCTGAGGCTCTCCGTGTCCTCTGAGGTACAAGCTGCTGATGCTCTCCGCGTCCTCTGATGCTCTCCGTGTCCTCTGAGGTACGAGCTGCTGATGCTCTCCGTGTCCTCTGAGGTACGAGCTGTTGATGCTCACCGTGTCCTCTGAGGCTCACCGTGTCCTCTGAGGCTCTCCGTGTCCTCTGAGGCTCTCCACGTCCTCTGAGGTACGAGCTGCTGATACTCTCCGTGTCCTCTGAGGCTCTCCGTGTCCTCTGATGCTCACCGTGTCCTCTGAGGTACGAGCTGCTGATACTCTCCGTGTCCTCTGAGGCTCTCCGTGTCCTCTGATGCTCACCGTGTCCTCTGAGGTACGAGCTGCTGATACTCTCCGTGTCCTCTGAGGCTCTCCGTGTCCTCTGATGCTCACCGTGTCCTCTGAGGTACGAGCTGCTGATGCTCTCCGTGTCCTCTGAGGTACCTCCACTTCCCAGAAACGGAAACCACGACCGTCCAAATGAGGAAATGATGTCTGTAAGTTGTTGTAAAGGCCTACAAAGGAGGTTCTGTTTTCACCGGCGTTGGTTGGTTTGTTGGTTTGTTTGTTTGTTTTGGTTTGTTGGTTTGTTGGTTTGTCTGTCTGTTAATAGGATGGGGGGGGGTCAACAAGTGTAGATTTGCGTTTTTTTCACATTAAACATTAAACATTTGAGGTGGACCAAAGCTCACTTGGTGATTGTTGGAAAGAGTTTAGGTGAGTTTTATTCTGTTTCTGTCCAGTTTGAATGAAGTGTTTTACGATGCTCCGCTACGTACAGCTGACCTGAACATAAACTAGAATACACCTGGGTGATGGTGCAAGCTGAATGGAGAGGAGGGGAGGGGTGGGGCAGCTTGGCGGAGGTCTTCGCTCTCAGAGTGCCGTTCTAGATATTTATTCTTTCCTGAGAATTAAAGGTCAAATTAAAAAGTTGAACATAAAAACACTGTTGCAGTGTGTTTAGCAGATTATTATTTTGTTATTTTCAGTCTTTGAAAGTCACCAGAATGAGGGATAAAGGTGTCTGAAGCTAAACTTCTTCTGGGGGAGGACTCCAAGACCCCCCCGCTGGGGTTTTGAAGTCCTCCCTACGTTTAAAGTCTCAAGGTTGGTTGCAGGTATTCACCGCCGGCAGAGACAAAGCATCAGAGGAATGAGAAAAGGCTGCTTATCTGAGGGAGAGACACGGAAATCATTATTCAACGCTCAGTCAGCAGTGAAACAGACTGCAGTACAACGGAGGGAAACTCTGTTTAAATTCAGTTTTTCTTTCTACAAATATTCCTATTCTACTCATCCCTGTCCTTACCTTCTATTATACATATTCAAACGAATCAAAAGATGATATTCTGCTCATGTTTTGCAGTCATAGCAGACATGATTGTGTCATGTGGAGTTGTTTTGATGAGGACGCCGCTCCGTCTCAGGCAGGTCGACCACATCTGACGGCCTCCTGGAGGGTCACGGAAAATATGTGTCACTGAGCCAAACCGAGCCAAACCGAGCCAAACAATGTCCTCTTGGTTGGTTGGTTGGTCTGGGAGGAGAGTCTCTTTGTTTGTTAGTCTCTTTATCTTCCCACCTCTTGATTCTGTTAGGTTTCTGTCTCTCCGTCCTCTGCTAAAGAGACTCATCAGTGTCTCTCTGAATGAGCCGGCGTCAGGATGATATTATACTCTATGTGTGACGGAGTGTTTGTTTAACTCACTCAGGTCTGTAGTACGTGATGCAACAAGCTCCTCTATAGCAGCAGATCAGGAGATTACTCTCATTAGACGAGGAGCAACACCGCTCCTCTGGAAATACAGCAAATAACTGAGAACAATACACCCTAACTTTAATACGCATAGAAAACCTGTGTTCACTTGAAGTCACTGATTTAGTCTGAAAATAACATTTTTGATCTCTCTGGGTTTACTCAAATCCCTGCAGAAGCCGCCTGCAGGCACATGATCACATGATCAAATACCATTCACAGAGCTGAAGAACTCGACCCCACCTCGACTCAAACCTCCAGGTACTTTCAGGTACTTTCAGGTACTTTCCTGGTGGATCTGTCCCCAGTTTACCGGTAATCACACCATCCTGTAAGCCCCGCCCTCCTCTTCTCTGTGCACCAATCAGATGGCTCTGAAGTTAATCTGTGATCTCCTCCAGCTGGTTCCTGATAAAGTTCCTCCTCCCGAGTTTCAGAAGTCCTTTGAGGAAGATCTGACTCAGAGCACTGAGGGAAACTATAATACGTCACAAAGAAGAAGAAAAGAAAATGAAACCAGAACTGCTGACAGAAACTAAACTGAACTGAACATGAAGTCAGAACCAGCAGTAATAATAAAGAAGTCTAACCTCAACCCTCTGCACCGCTCATCCACTGACTAAAACTATATCTCATATCAAAGTTTCATCCTGAATGAGACCGTCCTCCCTACAACAAACCGACCAGGATCTGAAATGTAAAAATATTAAATTCAGTATAATTTAAGATGAGAGAAAGCAACAGATTCTCACATCTGAGAAGCTGCAATCATCACAAAAATCAATCTTTTATCAATTACAACAATAGTTGCTGATCAACAGATCGATTAGTTGACTAATCATTTCATCAGTTCAGATTAAACTTCCCCACAACGTGATCTCATCACTACTCATCATCCTTCACTACCCGGGAAGAAGCCTGTTGGAGAGTATCCTGACGCTGAAGGTTCTCACGGGTTAACGTGGTATTACGCGGTTAACGTTGTGTTATGCGTTAACGCTGTATTACATGGTCAACGTTGTATTACGTGGTTAACGTGGTATTACGCGTTAACGTTGTATTACGCGTTAACATTGTATTACGCGTTAACGTTGTATTACATGGTCAACGTTGTATTACATGGTCAACGTTGTATTACACGGTTAACGTTGTATTGCGTGGTTACCGTTGTATTACGTGGTTAACGTTGTATTATGCGGTTAACGTTGTATTACGCGTTAACGTTGTATTACACGGTTAACGTTGTATTACACGGTTAACGTTGTATTACGCGGTTAACGTTGTACTACGCGGTTAACGTGGTATTATGCGGTTAATGTTGTATTACGCGGTTAAAGTTGTATTACGCGGTTAGCATGGTTAACATTGTATTACGTGGTTAAGGTGGTATTACGTGGTCAACGTTGTATTACGTGGTCAACATTGTATTATGTGGTCAATATTGTATTATGTGGTTAACGTTGTATTATGTGGTTAACATTGTAATATGTGGTTAACGTTGTATTACGTGGTCAACATTGTATTATGTGGTCAACATTGTATTATGTGGTTAACGTTGTATTATGTGGTTAACATTGTAATATGTGGTTAACGTTGTATTACGTGGTCAACATTGTATTATGTGGTCAACATTGTATTATGTGGTTAACGTTGTATTATGTGGTTAACATTGTATTATGTGGTTAACGTTGTATTATGTGGTTAATGTTGTATTATGTGGTTAACGTTGTATTACGTAGTCAACGTTGTATTATGTGGTTAACATTGTATTACGCAGTTAACGTTGTATTATGTGGTTAACGTTGTATTACGCGTTAACGTTGTATTACATGGTCAACGTTGTATTACGCGGTTAACGTTGTATTACGTGGTTAACGTTGTATTATGTTGTTAATGCGGTTAACGCTGTATTACGTGGTCAACGTTGTATTATGTGGTTAACGCGGTTAATGCTGTATTACGTGGTTAACATTGTATTACGTGGTTAACGTTGTATTACGTGGTTAATGTTGTATTATGTGGTTAACATTGTATTATGTGGTTAACGGTGTATTATGTGGTTAACGTTGTATTACGTGGTTAACGTTGTATTACGTGGTTAACGTTGTATTACGTGGTTAATGTTGTATTATGTGGTTAACATTGTATTACGTGGTCAATGTTGTATTATGTGGTTAACATTGTATTATGTGGTCAACGTTGTATTATGTGGTCAACATTGTATTACGCGGTCAACGTTGTATTATGTGGTTAACATTGTATTACGCGGTCAACGTTGTATTATGCGGTTAACATTGTATTACGTGGTTAACGTTGTATTACGTGGTTAATGTTGTGCATTTGCATAAAGCAGCATATTTGTCCACTCCCATGTTGATAAAATGATTAAATACTGGACTAATCTCCCTTTAAGGTTCATTTAGAACAGATACAAAATGTGTGATTAATTAGGATTAAATATTTGAATTGATTGACGACCCTCGTTTTACTTATTTTAATTTACGTCTGTAGCTTAAAAACTAAATAACATATGTATATATATGTCATCGTGCAGAAACCTACGTCAGGTCAGGCGGGAAAACGTTTTTCGAAGGGCTTGAAGGTAAAACAGCAATTACAGGCTGGACAGAAACATACATACTTAAACTACATTTGAATGTTCTGATTTGAATTCATAATAAAAAACGCTGGGAAGCTACAGGATGATATAAAAACTTAAAGAAATAATAATAAAACATATTGTATCCCCCCTTTAAATCTCATCTGGATTTTACCCGCATAAGAGACAATTAAAATGACCAGATTAAATATATATATATATAAAAAATATGACCCAAGAGCTTGAGGAGGACTTTTCAATCTGAATTAAAAGAAATGTATATTTCCAAAATATCAGTTGAAATTAAAAAGCATCATTATAGCTGTAGTTTATGAGCAGCTCTAAACTCTTATATATATTATATAATATTATATTATATTATATTATATATTATAAATATTATATTGTATATTATATTATAAATTATATTATATTATATATTATATTATATATATTATATATATTATATTATATTATATATTTTATTATATATTATATTATATTTATTATATTATATATATTATATATATATTATATATTATATTATATATGAACTATTACCTAAAGTCAAAACAATTTTCTCCACTTTTTAAAGTGTGAGTCACTAAACTGGTTCTCACTTCTCATTGGTCGGCGTTTCCACCAATGAGGAACTGTTGCCTGGTGACTCAGAACTCTTCCCACCAATCAGATTGCGGCCTCTATTTAACCACCGTGACTCATCGTCATGACATTAATGTGACAGCTGATTGGCTGATGATTCAGCGTACTGTGACTGTTGTCTCCTGTGATTGGCTGAGCTGTTGTCTCCTGTGATTGGCTGAGCTGTTGTCTCCTGTGATTGGCTGAGCTGTTGTCTGCTGTGATTGGCTGAGCTATTCTAGTCCAGGTATATAAAGACAGCAGAGCTTCAGCTGGAGGCAGAGAGAGCAGCCGGTTGGTTAACGAGGGAAAAGATGATAAACATATTTCACCGTGACCTCTTGAAGGTCAATCAGATAACTGTTGTATGAAAATCATGTTTGAATATATAACAACTAGATAAGAACATAAACTGGGGCACTTTTTATGAGATTAGTTTGTATTCAGTTTAAGGTCTCTTGGTAAAGATACTATTTAGAATAATTAGATTACAGTTTTAGCTGAAGAAGTTTATTCAGTGATTTTTGTGGTTAAATACGAGAGAGACTCCCGTTAGCAGTCAGATTTGGGGTTTTTTTTGTGCAAATTTTGCAAGTTTTCAAACCCATGTTGACACATTTGTTCTATAAACTGATGCATGTTAACGCTTTTTGTTCTATAAACTGATGCATGTTGACACATTTTGTTCTATAAACTGATGCATGTTGACACATTTGTTCTATAAACTGATGCATGTTAACACTTTTTGTTCTATAAACTGATGCATGTTAACACATTTGTTCTATAAACTGATGCATGTTAACGCTTTTTGTTCTATAAACTGATAATATTAGGCAAGAAAGCTACTTAGTTAAAAAATCAACTTGGTTAGGTTTAGGAAAGATCGACTTAGTTAGGTTTAGGAAATGATCCACTTGGTTAGGTTTAGGAAAGATCGACTTAGTTAGGATTAGTAAAAGATCAACTTAGTTAGGTTTAGGAAATGATCCACTTGGTTAGGTTTAGGAAAAGATCAACTTAGTTAGGTTTAGGAAAGATCAACTTAGTTAGGTTTAGGAATATAATTCCCGCGTTATATATATATATAAACTCATGTATAGAGTCGTCTGTAGCAGCAGTTTGGGGTGAAATTGAGACCTAATTATCTTCCATATAAATCTCACATGCTATCTTATATGTGTGCTGCAGAATAAAGTATTCACTCTTTGACTCTCACACTCTGAGGGATATAAGAGGAGGGTTGCAACACTTCCTGATGATGATGATGATGATGATGATGATGATGATGATATCATCCACGACGACGTCAGTGTGAGTGTGACTGAGCAGTTTCACATTTCAACATGTCCGCCGCCTGATGTCCGGTCTGTCTGAACAAGAGAAACAGCGTGTTCTCAACGAGACTCCACAACAACTAACCACGCTGTGTGTGTGTGTGTGTGTGCGTGTGTGTGTGTGCGTGCGTTTGTGTGCTTCTCCATTTTAACCAAGCTTACTCTTAACCCTTAACCCTTTATACCTGCAGCCTGACAGGAGCTCCAGTTAAAATCATTTTTGCACCTAAGGTTTATTTAGTTATTTATTTTAATAATTGACAATGCAAGGAAACAATTATTTACTTATATATATATATATATATATATATATATATAGTACCATTTCTAGGGTACACATATCTAAACAAAGTACAGTCAGTTTTTTTTTTGTTTTTTTTAAAGTTATTTTTTGGGGGCATTTTTAAGCATTTATTGATAGGACAGTGAATAGAGTGTTGGAAAGGGGGAGAGAGAGAAATGACATGCGGAAAAGACCACAGGCCGGATTCGAACCTATATGGGCGCTCGCTCTACCGACTGAGCTAACCAGCCGCCCCCGTACAATCAGTTTTGGTATTGTATTTTCAGACTGGTTTGGAATGTTTTTGTCTTCACCGAAACACAGAAATACACTCAAATAAAAAGTTGTATATTAACCTGTTTGTGTTTCCATCCCTCCTCTAAAGAATATTTTTACATATTTTTCTAGAAGTTTTTCACAACTAAATCAATTAAAATTACAATTTAAAAAAAAAATTTAAGTTTAATTTATAAGATTCATCAAAATCTAAATGCAATCTTTCTTTGTAAAATGCATAACGCTGATCATATTGATTTCAGAGTTAAGGGTTGATTAAATTGAACATACATTTAACCAATCAGTATCATAACATTTTAGTTGATAACTCAATATACCTTATTTTTAACAAAATACCCACTGTTTCAGTAGTGATTGCACTATATATATATATATATATGTTTATATATATATATATACATATATATATATATTTATATATATATATATATGTATATATATACCAGTGCACTAATTAGTATCTAACAGATGTAACAGATGATCTTTCAGACTCCTTGGTTCACCAGAGTGAGGAGGCGATTTCAAGGTGCAAAATATTTAATGAAATTATTATTTTATACATTTTAAATGTTGTGATATTATTTGTTTTTATAGGTTTTGATGAAACTCAACTAAGACAAAAGTTTGTGTAAAACAACAACAACATGAAGGCAACAGAAATAGATTTGACATTTAACATTTACAGTCGCCGCCACACTACATGCCCGACACGACACCAGCGATGCAAATCTCATCTACTCAGCTACTTTCAGAATAGCACGTTGTGTCACATGAATGTGTGTGTGTGTGTGTGTGTGTGTGTTCACACATGTCAGGACATGATTCGACTCACTTTCCATTGAATTAGTTTAACAAATGTGTTCATGTGAACAACTCTCATTTTCAACTATTTAACGGTCACATCAAACATGACGAGAGGTTGCGGCGGGACCGTTAACTCCAAGCAGATTTCCTCCATCATGTGAATAAACTGAGTGTTTTCTGTGTAATTCCTCTCCTGCAGCAGGACACCAGCCATCATGTGAATACACTGAGTGTTTGCTGTGTGATTCCTCTCCTAGAGCAGGACACCAGCCATCATCTGAATACACTGAGTGTTTGCTGTGTGATTCCTCTCCTGCAGCAGGACACCAGCCATCATCTGAATACACTGAGTGTTTGCTGTGTGATTCCTCTCCTGCAGCAGGACACCAGCCATCATCTGAATACACTGAGTGTTTGCTGTGTGATTCCTCTCCTGCAGCAGGACACCAGCCATCATCTGAATACACTGAGTGTTTGCTGTGTGATTCCTCTCCTGCAGCAGGACACCAGCCATCATCTGAAGGGGCTAATTCAGACCATTCGAGTGCTGTTAAGAATTCTGAGTTTACAAACTCTCTGTGGTCTAAAGCTGTTTTCCTTTCGTGCACGTGCAGTGCCAGCGGTTACTCCTACGCCTCAACTCTTCCTCTTTGTGTCTCACACAGCATGTTTCACTCAACCACGACTGCCAACAAAGAAAAAGAAAAGAAAGGGAATGTCTTCAGAAACAGGGTTAGATTAGCCCAATAAAGTCCCAATAGGTTACAGATTAGCCGACTAGGCCTAATCGGTTACAGAAGACAGTAGAGACCCTGAAGGATCTGTGGATTATACTATAATTAACTTCACATAATTCCTGTTTGTCACTTAGACTTTATTTTCCTGGTATCACCTGAAACTAGAGAACCTGATGATCCATCTGTACCAACCATGTCGTACTACTACTACTACTACTACTAATACTACTACTACTACTACTACTGGTATCATAGTAAACTAGAGAACCTGATGAATCCATCGGTACCAACCATGTCAGACTAGCTGGTCATGAAGGAGGTTAAATAACGCTCCAAACTAACACTAAATGTTGTTGTGGAAAACGGTCATGTCCATTTTTAATCCTCAGGAAAAAAAACCCAGAATAATTCGTCCCTCTGACATCAACTAATATTCATCAGTTTTCATTCCTTCATAAATGTTTTGCTCCTGCTTCAGTATTTCTGTCTCTTAGTTCTCTCCTTCTCTCTCTTACTGAATGTCCTTTCAGACACAACGAGACGACGCCACCACTGACCTCTCAAACCTGTTATTTACATTATTTACAACGGCTAGCGCCATGAAGGCTTTTCCCTGCGTCGAGAAAAGCCCGACATCAGGCGGAAGTTCAAACCGACCCTCTCTACGCCCTCGACCCTCTCTACGCACTCGCTCGACCCTCTCTACGCCCTCGACCCTCTCTACGCGCTCACTCGCAACTGCTCAACTCGCTCGTCAGGTTGTCTTTTGAGACTTTGTTGGCAAGGATGGGATAGACGGTGGCTGATGTGTCTGCTCTCTGATTGGTCACTTGCAACACCTACAGTCTCTGACGGCGAAGGCAGAACATGAATAATTCATGAGCACGTGACACCGTTGTCCAAGCATAGAGCACAGAACACGTGACCATCCACTCCTCCAAATATCACAGTGTTGTATCTAACTATCAGTCAGCTGCTGCAGGAAAGTACATGGAAATACTAACATGTTCCACTTTCACCTCATTTCTCCTTTTTCCTCTCCAGGAACTTCCCTTTTACATGATCACTGCAGAGATACGTGTTTAACATGATCTCTGTAGAGATACGTGTTTAACATGATCTCTGCAGAGTTACGTGTTTAACATGATCTCTGCAGAGATACATGTTTCACATGATCTCTGTAGAGTTACGTGTTTAATATAATGATCTCTGTAGAGTTACGTGTTTAACATGATCTCTGTAGAGATACGTGTTTAACATGATCTCTGTAGAGCTACGTGTTTAACAAGATCTCTGTAGAGATACGTGTTTAACATGATCTCTGTAGAGATACGTGTTTAACATGATCTCTGGAGAGATAAATGTTTAACATGATCTCTGTAGAGTTACGTGTTTAACATGATCTCTGTAGAGATAAATGTTTAACATGATCTCTGCAGAGTTACGTGTTTAACATGATCTCTGTAGAAATACGTGTTTGACATGATCTCTGTAGAGCTACGTGTTTAACATGATCTCTGTAGAGATACGTGTTTAACATGATCTCTGTAGAGCTACGTGTTTAACATGATCTCTGCAGAGTTACATGTTTAACTTGTATCTCTGCAGAGATACGTGTTTAACATGATCTCTGTAGAGTTACGTGTTTAACATGATCTCTGTAGAGATACGTGTGTCACATGATCTCTGTAGAGTTACGTGTTTAACATGATCTCTGCAGAGATACATGTTTCACATGATCTCTGTAGAGTTACGTGTTTAACATGATCTCTGCAGAGTTACGTGTTTAACATGATCTCTGCAGAGATACATGTTTCACATGATCTCTGTAGAGTTACGTGTTTAACATAATGATCTCTGTAGAGTTACGTGTTTAACATGATCTCTGTAGAGCTACGTGTTTAACAAGATCTCTGTAGAGTTACGTGTTTAACATGATCTCTGTACATGATCTCTGCAGAGTTACGTGTTTAACATGATCTCTGTAGAGATACGTGTTTAACATGATCTCTGTAGAGATAAATGTTTAACATGATCTCTGTAGAGATACGTGTTTAACATGATCTCTGTAGAGTTACGTGTTTAACATGATCTCTGTAGAGATACATGTTTCACATGATCTCTGTAGAGTTACGTGTTTAACATGATCTCTGTAGAGTTACGTGTTTCACATGATCTCTGCAGAGATACCTGTTTCACATGATCTCTGTAGAGTTACGTGTTTAACATAATGATCTCTGTAGAGTTACGTGTTTAACATGATCTCTGTAGAGATATGTGTTTAACATGATCTCTGTAGAGCTACGTGTTTAACAAGATCTCTGTAGAGTTACGTGTTTAACAAGATCTCTGTAGAGTTACGTGTTTAACATGATCTCTGTACATGATCTCTGCAGAGTTACGTGTTTCACATGATCTCCGTAGAGTTACGTGTTTAACATGATCTCTGTAGAGTTATGTGTTTAACATGATCTCTGCAGAGATACATGTTTCACATGATCTCTGTAGAGTTACGTGTTTAACATGATCTCTGTAGAGATACATGTTTCACATGATCTCTGTAGAGTTACGTGTTTAACATGATCTCTGTAGAGTTACGTGTTTCACATGATCTCTGTAGAGTTACGTGTTTAACATGATCTCTGTAGTTACGTGTTTAACATGATCTCTGCAGAGATACATGTTTCACATGATCTCTGTAGAGTTACGTGTTTAACATAATGATCTCTGTAGAGTTACGTGTTTAACATGATCTCTGTAGAGTTACGTGTTTAACATGATCTCTGTAGAGATACGTGTTTAACATGATCTCTGTAGAGCTACGTGTTTAACAAGATCTCTGTAGAGTTACGTGTTTAACATGATCTCTGTAGAGATACGTGTTTAACATGATCTCTGTAGAGATAAATGTTTAACATGATCTCTGCAGAGTTACGTGTTTAACATGATCTCTGTAGAGATACGTGTTTAACATGATCTCTGTAGAGCTACGTGTTTAACAAGATCTCTGTAGAGTTACGTGTTTAACATGATCTCTGTAGAGATACGTGTTTAACATGATCTCTGTAGAGATAAATGTTTAACATGATCTCTGCAGAGTTACGTGTTTAACATGATCTCTGTAGAGATAAATGTTTAACATGATCTCTGCAGAGATACGTGTTTAACATGATCTCTGCAGAGATAAATGTTTAACATGATCTCTGCAGAGTTACGTGTTTAACATGATCTCTGTAGAGCTACGTGTTTAACATGATCTCTGCAGAGTGACATGTTTAACATGATCTCTGCAGAGATACCTGTTTCACATGATCTCTGTAGAGTTACGTGTTTAACATAATGATCTCTGTAGAGTTACGTGTTTAACATGATCTCTGTAGAGATATGTGTTTAACATGATCTCTGTAGAGCTACGTGTTTAACAAGATCTCTGTAGAGTTACGTGTTTAACATGATCTCTGTAGAGTTACGTGTTTAACATGATCTCTGCAGAGATACATGTTTCACATGATCTCCGTAGAGTTACGTGTTTAACATGATCTCTGTAGAGTTACGTGTTTAACATGATCTCTGCAGAGATACATGTTTCACATGATCTCTGTAGAGTTACGTGTTTAACATGATCTCTGTAGAGATACATGTTTCACATGATCTCTGTAGAGTTACGTGTTTAACATGATCTCTGTAGAGTTACGTGTTTCACATGATCTCTGTAGAGTTACATGTTTAACATGATCTCTGTAGTTACGTGTTTAACATGACCTCTGCAGAGATACATGTTTCACATGATCTCTGTAGAGTTACGTGTTTAACATAATGATCTCTGTAGAGTTACGTGTTTAACATGATCTCTGTAGAGATACGTGTTTAACATGATCTCTGTAGAGCTACGTGTTTAACAAGATCTCTGTAGAGTTACGTGTTTAACATGATCTCTGTAGAGATACGTGTTTAACATGATCTCTGTAGAGATAAATGTTTAACATGATCTCTGCAGAGTTACGTGTTTAACATGATCTCTGTAGAGATACGTGTTTAACATGATCTCTGTAGAGATAAATGTTTAACATGATCTCTGTAGAGATACGTGTTTAACATGATCTCTGCAGAGATAAATGTTTAACATGATCTCTGCAGAGTTACGTGTTTAACATGATCTCTGTAGAGCTACGTGTTTAACATGATCTCTGCAGAGTTACATGTTTAACATGATCTCTGTAGAGTTACGTGTTTAACTTGTATCTCTGCAGAGATACGTGTTTAACATGATCTCTGCAGAGATAAATGTTTAACATGATCTCTGTAGAGTTACGTGTTTAACATGATCTCTGTAGAGATACGTGTTTAACATGATCTCTGTAGAGTTACGTGTTTAACATGATCTCTGCAGAGATACATGTTTCACATGATCTCTGTAGAGTTACGTGTTTAACATGATCTCTGTAGAGATACGTGTTTCACATGATCTCTGTAGAGTTACGTGTTTAACATGATCTCTGTAGAGTTACGTGTTTAACATGATCTCTGCAGAGATACCTGTTTCACATGATCTCTGTAGAGTTACGTGTTTAACATAATGATCTCTGTAGAGTTACGTGTTTAACATGATCTCTGTAGAGATACGTGTTTAACATGATCTCTGTAGAGCTACGTGTTTAACAAGATCTCTGTAGAGTTACGTGTTTAACATGATCTCTGTAGAGTTACGTGTTTAACATGATCTCTGCAGAGATACGTGTTTAACATAATGATCTCTGTAGAGTTACGTGTTTAACATGATCTCTGTAAAGATACGTGTTTAACATGATCTCTGTAGAGCTACGTGTTTAACAAGATCTCTGTAGAGTTACGTGTTTAACATGATCTCTGTAGAGATAAATGTTTAACATGATCTCTGTAGAGTTACGTGTTTAACATTATCTCTGTAGAGTTACGTGTTTAACATGATCTCTGCAGAGATACATGTTTCACATGATCTCTGTAGAGTTACGTGTTTAACATGATCTCTGTAGAGATACGTGTTTAACATGATCTCTGTAGAGTTACGTGTTTAACATGATCTCTGTAGAGATACGTGTTTAACATGATCTCTGCAGAGATACGTGTTTCACATGATCTCTGTAGAGATACGTGTTTAACATGATCTCTGCAGAGATACGTGTTTCACATGATCTCTGTAGAGATACGTGTTTAACATGATCTCTGTAGAGATACGTGTTTAACATGATCTCTGTAGAGTTACGTGTTTAACATGATCTCTGTAGAGTTACGTGTTTAACATGATCTCTGTAGAGATACGTGTTTAACATGATCTCTGTAGAGTTACGTGTTTAACATGATGATCTCTGTAGAGATACGTGTTTAACATGATCTCTGTAGAGATACGTGTTTACACATGATGATCTCTGTAGAGATACGTGTTTAACATGATCTCTGTAGAGTTACGTGTTTAACATGATCTCTGTAGAGATACGTGTTTAACATGATCTCTGTAGAGTTACGTGTTTAACATGATGATCTCTGTAGAGATACGTGTTTAACATGATCTCTGTAGAGATACGTGTTTAACATGATCTCTGTAGAGCTACGTATTTAACATGATCTCTGTAGAGTTACGTGTTTAACATGATCTCTGCAGAGATAAATGTTTAACATGATCTCTGTAGAGATACGTGTTTAACATGATCTCTGTAGAGATACGTGTTTCACATGATCTCTGTAGAGTTACGTGTTTAACATGATGATCTCTGTAGAGATACGTGTTTAACATGATCTCTGTAGAGTTACATGTTTAACATGATCTCTGTAGAGTTACGTGTTTAACATGATCTCTGTAGAGATAAATGTTTAACATGATCTCTGTAGAGTTACATGTTTAACATGATCTCTGTAGAGTTACGTGTTTAACATGATCTCTGTAGAGATAAATGTTTAACATGATCTCTGTAGAGTTACGTGTTTAACATGATCTCTGTAGAGTTACGTGTTTAACATGATCTCTGTAGTTACATGTTTTAATGTGATCTCTGTAGAGTTACGTGTTTAACATGATCTCTGTAGAGTTACGTGTTTAACATGATCTCTGTAGTTACATGTTTTAATGTGATCTCTGTAGAGTTACGTGTTTAACATGATCTCTGTAGAGTTACGTGTTTAATATGATCTCTGTAGAGTTACATGTTTAACGTGATCTCTGTAGAGTTACATGTTTAACATGATCTCTGCAGAATTACGTGTTTAACATGATCTCTGTAGAGTTGCGTGTTTAACATGATCTCTGCAGAGTTACATGTTTAACATGATCTCTGTAGAGTTAAGTGTTTAATATGATCTCTGTAGAGTTACATGTTTAACATCATCTCTGTAGAGTTATGTGTTTAACATTATCTCTGTAGAGTTACGTGATCAACATGATCTCTGTAGAGTTACATGTTTAACATGATCTCTGTAGAGTTACGTGTTCAACATGATCTCTGTAGAGTTACATGTTTAACATGATCTCTGTAGAGTTACGTGTTTAACATGATCTCTGTAGTTACATGTTTTAATGTGATCTCTGTAGAGTTACGTGTTCAACATGATCTCTGTAGAGTTACGTGTTTAACATGATCTCTGCAGAGTTACATGTTTAACATGATCTCTGTAGAGTTAAGTGTTTAATATGATCTCTGTAGAGTTACATGTTTAACATTATCTCTGTAGAGTTATGTGTTTAACATTATCTCTGTAGAGTTACGTGTTCAACATGATCTCTGTAGAGTTACATGTTTAACATGATCTCTGTAGAGTTACATGTTTAACATTATCTCTGTAGAGTTACATGTTTAACATGATCTCTGTAGAGTTACGTGTTTAACATTATCTCTGTAGAGTTACATGTTTAACGTGATCTCTGTAGAGTTCAAAAGGGTTAAAAAGATCAACTTGGTGAGGTTCGGGTAAAGATGGTGGTTTAGGTTAAAATAACTCTGGCAGTGCCGTAACTTAAGTACTGAAGTTACGTGAAATAAAAAATAAATCAAATAAAAAATCAAATAAAAAAACTATAAAGGTAGTCGACGTACTTGCCAACCTTTAGACCTCAAAAAATGAAGAAATCTGGAGAGGACTCCTGGTTGGTTGGCAAGTATGTTAGCGGAGTTGAGTCATAGCGAATCATTTAGTGTAAATGAGGCAACAGACAGATGTCTTTCATGCCAACAACACCAAACAGGAGAATCCACCAACCCAACCGGTCTGGTGTGAAACCTCAGAGAGGTATGCAGCAGATAGTTCTGGTTTTATTCTCCAGCTTTACAGATTGTAATCTTCACCACCACCATCCCTTTAATCTGTGAAGAGAGCAGCTCGTAGCTCTCCGGGGGTCACGGAGGTCACCGGTTGTTGTTCATTTCACCAGAATAGAGAGTCCACGGTGTCGGCGTGAGGCTGATCTCAGGTCAGCCTCAGTCGGTGTTATCTGGGCTGTAAATCAGCTGAGCAGCTGGATGGAACCACACTGTACCACTGACTGTGTGTTTATGGAGGCGTGTGTGTGTGGCACCTTCTGTGTAAGTGTGTGTGTATCTCAGCAGCATGTAGATTTAAATGCGTGTGTGTGTGTGTGTGTGTGTGTGTGTGGTAAGGTCGCTGTCAGACATGTCTGGGCGTATTCTCAGTCAGCGCTGCACACAGAGAGCTGCAGCGCTGCACTGAGTAGACCACACACTGTACATGCACTTTGTTATCGTCCGGTTAATAAATCCAAACTAATCTCATCTGATGAAAAGACAAACATTGTTTTAACAAAAGAGAAAGTCAATCATTTCTCAGTAGAATCTGGGTCAGGAGGTGACTCTACTAAACGTGTGAGTTTCCATCAGTAACCATCGGTCCTGTTTGGTGATCCGGTGTTCTGCGTGTTCAGTGTGTTTAGCGTGTTCAGCGTGTTTAACTCCAGCTGTCTGTCAGTCTGTCATCATCACATCAGTGTTAATAATGATGTGACAGGTTGTTTTCTGTGTTTATGTAACTCCGTCTCTGTGACGAACGCTGACGTCTGAATGAGTTACTCTAATCTAACAAACAAGACCAGACTTTGTACGCCAGCTTTGGCACGCTGCCATCACAATTAGTCAGCTCAGCTGGCAGCCGCCGCAGATCAAAACAAAAGCAGAGGATTAACTGTAGTCCGACATGATGAACAAATACAACAGACAATATGTTTAGAGAATCCTAATTATTAAAGAAGAGAGGACTCATGACCTCAGTGTTTCTAAAATGTTCCCCAGACGGTAGAAGAAGCGTTGTCTGTCGTGTAAATGAAGTCCAGAATCACTCATATTGTTACAGATAGATACTTTTCATAATTAATAGCAGCTAATGTACCATCATGTTTTATGAGTTTAATGAAGACGTTGTCATTACCATCGAGGTCAGCCCGGTCGCACCACGAGGCGTGTGAACGTCACGCAGTACAAAGGCAACAGGATGCAATAACAACGCCGTTCTAACTTTTGGCGAGTTATTTGTTCGCCATGTCGTCTGACTGTGATGTAAATGCATCCGTGTAAATATTCTACTGTTGTGATAAATGTTCAGGTTGTTTTTATTAAAGTATAATCTAAGACAGGGCTCAGCAACCTTTACTATCTACAGAGACATTCTAGGCAAAAAAATAAATATTAAAATAATCTGTCTGGAGCCGCAAAACATGTGATCATTGTGATGAAGGTAACACAGTTTATAGTCTAAGTATATAGAATATAAGTCTAATGCAGTGAGGGCCAAAGAGACAATGTACTACGGAGTATTAGGACCACATTGAGGGAAACAACACATCTGAGATTTACACAATAATGTTATAATATTATGAGAATAAAGTCATAACCTCATCATGTATTTACACAACAGTTTCATAAACTAGGGGATTCTTGGTTAAAGTATAAACTTAGAGATAATCAAATACCATGCATTGTGTCACACAAGCTAATGTTAATATTACATAATAATGTGTGTCTGATGTATCAGTGAGGGGAAAGCACACTGGCTCTCTGGGTGGGAGGAGAGGAGCATGGCGGCGGGGCGGGGGGGGTTTCCAGCAGGAGGACGACCAGGCCAGCGAGCCGGCAGCATCAGCTGTAGCGTTTTAGCACTAGCTCCAGGCTAGTGGATAAGAGCGAGGGGGGGGGGGCGACACACGAACGAGGGGAGGCGATACTGTAGACGAGATGATGAGGAGGTTCAGAGATTTTACACCTCTAGCTGGTGGCATGAACGGAGGAGGCTCGGGGTAACAAGGTTAGAGTCGTAAATCTGTCAGAGGAATCGCTGAGTCTGAAAGAAAATAATGAGTTTTGGGCATTTTGCCCGTCGAGGGTGGAGAACATGAAAGAGAACTGAGATGAAGCTCATAGTATATAAGGAGGAGGAGGAGGAGGAGGAGGAAGGGTTTGTCATGTAGGGCAGTCCTCCTCAAACTGACCACTCATGTTGGTGTTTTGGTGACAGAAATAAAAACTTTGGACTTCTCTCAACCATTTAGAGAACTTCAATAGTTTGAATTATGATAAAGTTAAAAGTGCTGAAAGAGGAACCCGATCCTCTGCTTGCCGTGGGTTGGGGATCCTCTGCTTGCCGTGGGTTGGGGATCCTCTGCTGGCCGTGGGTTGGGGATCCTCTGCTGGCCGTGGGTCGGGGATCCTCTGCTTGCCGTGGGTTGGGGATCCTCTGCTGGCCGTGGGTTGGGGATCCTCTGCTTGCCGTGGGTTGGGGATCCTCTGCTGGCCGTGGGTTGGGGATCCTCTGCTGGCCGTGGGTTGGGGATCCTCTGCTGGCCGTGGGTCGGGGCGCTATGCTCAGAGCTGCTGACCACTGAGGTGGATGCATGTGTCCAACAAACAGACGTTCATCCAGGAGACTGACGTTTGAGACCGGTGTTTAGTTTTGTAAGTTACATTAGTGACGTTTCTCAGATGTTTCTTAGTAGTGACGCATCGATACCACTTTATTCAGACCGTGTACAAGTACTTACATTTGGGTACTCTCCGATACCGAGTACCGATACGAGTACTTCTCTGTGCCTAAAGACCCTCGTTATCAGCCAGCTGGAGGGTGTGAGCGACACACGGCAGGCTGGGGAGTCCCGCATACGAGGTGGTGCGCCCCCACCGGCTCTAGGTCGGCTTGGAAAGGCTCGGGGCGAAGGTGGCTTGCGGCCGCAGCTTTACAGCGCTCCCCCCTTGGACCTCGCCGCACCGTGGACAACGGGCTCGCTGCGCCCTCTCTCCCCACCGGGGAGGGACTGGAGCCCCCTGCTCCCGGTGTGACTGTCGACCGCGGCCGGGGCGGACTGTCCTCAATGCTCGTTTAACGTTGAACAGGTGACCAAGTCAGCGGTCAGGTCTCCAGCACGCAGGTGTAAGCGTTAATAAAGAATAAAGAACAGGTGAACACTGAGACGGGCTCACTGCTCCAGGTCCTGTTGGAACAGGTTGATGGTGCAGTTTACGTCTTTGATTTGATTTTGACAGAAGTCGTGACGTCTGTTGGTTCCTCCTCCTACGTAGTTCACCATGAAGACGAAGTGTTTACCAGGAGGATCGACATTTAACCTTTAACATGTAGACAGGTGAGAGACGGAGAGGCAGTATTATAGTGAGTCAGCACATTAAAGAAAAGCATTAACACTCCCGCTGAGATGTCCAGAGGACACGTGAAGCTCATCATGATGAATATCTGTTAACGCTCCTCTTATCGTCTGACGTCTCTCCGCTGACTCACTGTTATCATTGTTACAGGAGCCTCACCTGCTGGCTATCCTGCCTGCCGGCTCACCTACCTGGCTGCTGTTCGTCTTACTGCCTCTGCTGCACCTGGACTCAAGTCAAACATTTACCCAGAACTCTGTAGACTAACTGAGGCTTCCCTGGAAAAGAAGCAGCTCAAATCTCTGTTGATTGTGACACTGAAACTGACTGAATGAATTCAGGTCAGAGCAGACGGTGAATCTGTAAATACGGTGGATGTTTGAGAGTTCTGTTGACACACGACGGACGAAGGAAACGGAGACGCTGCTCACAGCTGGAACAGATACAGATAAACTTTGGATGTTGGTGAAACAGCTGCAGAAAGAAATCAGAGAACAACAAGAACTAATCAATCTGAAGGAAGACAAGAAGTTTCACTTTTTAACTTGAGTTGCAACATAAACTTAATTATGTACAGAAGTATTTGAAGTATATGCACATTGTTTGTATACTAACTGCAAAAATAGTATGTATGTATATATATATATATATATATATAGGAGGATTTATGTGTTACATACACTGCAGCTCAGTCGCACAGCAGCTCGTGAAAACATTACACAAAATTGATTCGTGTTGACACGGATTTCACATTTTTTGGTGATAATCAGCATAAATCAGTGGGCATGTAATCGAGGTGTTTGTGAACCAGGACGTATAAAGAGGGAGGAGGTCGGGGTGGATTGGGGGGGTTTAAAAACACCAGACTGTCACCAGGACACCGGCGTTCATGTCCGGTATGAAACTAAAAGTTTCCTTGATTTATTTGCCGCGTAACTTCCGTACTTAAAGGGACTGTTTGTAACTTTTTAAGCGTATAAATGTAGCAGGTCGGCACATATGCGTGCTCGCATGTGGCCGGAGCCTCGTCTCCTCTGCCTGCTCTCCTTCACTCAGACAGAGCGCGCGTCCTCGCTGTGTCGCTCCACCTCTAGACGTGAACGCGCGCTCATTCCACACTGCAGAAGAGTTAGTTTAGCTCTGAGAATATCTAGTGAATGTTCAGTGGACGTTTGTGCAGCAATAACTGCTGCAGCTCCTCCAGACCAACAGAGGTTTCCCGTGTCTTGTGAAGTGACGGGGCTCCTCAACGAGTTACGTTATCGTCTCGTTACCGACCGGGTGCCGGTGTCTTCGGCTGCCGGCTGCAGTCGGGAGGCGATAACGTAACTCGTTGAGGAGCCCCGCTGCTGAAGCCTATGCTGAGGCAGGAAAAGCCAACACTAGGATCAGCATTGATTCATGGAGAGACCTTGGTCTGGTCAGCTAACATTACTGCCAAGCAGCTGAAATATAGAGTGATATTGTGCTTTTAGCTGACGTGTGTCTCCTCACTGTGTTGAGCGATGCTCCTTCATGTCTATGTAGAGCGAGCACAAGCGCGAGCTCGACGCTGACTTTCGTTGATTTCAAGGCCACAGCTGTCGCTGTTAAGCAGCATTTCTGAATCTTACAAATAGTCCCTTTAAGTTACAGCACTTCCAGAGTTATTTTAACCCAAACCTCCATCTTTTCCTAAACCTAACTAAGTAGTTTTATTTTGAAAAGACTGGAAAGGAAAGTGGCGTCACATGTTGTTGAAAGTCGTGCTGAGCGTCACGAAAAAAAAGAGTTTCTCAAATAGATTTAGTTCTGTGACTATTTAACGAACTGCTGTGTTGTAATATTATTATTATTATTATTATTATTATAGAGTGGAGTAGAGTTTTGGTCCGTCTGCCGTCAGTAGGACTTTGCAGCGTTCCTGGGTTCAGAGTTCAGTTATTAATAACTCTAGTGAGCGGTGTGAATGTGTCCTGATGTTCTCCACAGGAAGCTGAACTCTAGTTTCCTTCTTTGTTTCAACTTTAATTGTCATCTGCATTTAAAGTTCAGTGAAATGCATTTTACCCTGGCTCTCTCAGCCCTTAATAGTACACTAGATAAATACTACAATAACTAAGATAATACCTGAGAATACAAACAACAACCTAAAAACCATAAAAACATTCCCAGCTGTGCATTCATGTAGCGCTGCTGTTCATCAGTCTGACCACCTGAAGGGAGGAAGTGTCTCTGAGGCGAGAGGGCCGAGCTCTGATACTGAAGGGAGATAAGAGAAAAGCCTCGATGTGCTGGATGACTTGAGTCCTGCATGATACACAGAGCTTTCCTCCTGCAGCCAGAGGTGCTTCTTCTTCTTCTTCTCCTTCCTAACCACCAACAGACGGCTGCTTTACTGTCATCACTTTACAGTCAGGATTCACTTCTGCTAAACGTCTCTCCACCGGCCACAAGAGAAGAGAAGCATGCTGAGCTTTAAAGGCAGATAAATATAGCATCTCCTCCTCCTCCTCCTCCTCCTCCTCTTTCTCTCTCCTCCTCCTCCTCCTCCTCTTTCTCTCTCTCTCCTCCTCTTTCTCTCTCCTGACTCACTCCGTCCTGACAGAGCAGTCACATAATGAGACACAGAGCAGTCACATTATGAGACACAGAGCAGTCACATTATGAGACACAGAGCAGTCACATTATGAGACACAGAGCAGTCACATAATGAGACACAGAGCAGACACATTATGAGACACAGAGCAGTCACATAATGAGACACAGAGCAGACACATAATGAGACACAGAGCAGACACATTATGAGACACAGAGCAGTCACATAATGAGACACAGAGCAGTCACATAATGAGACACAGAGCAGACACATTATGAGACACAGAGCAGTCACATTATGAGACACAGAGCAGTCACATTATGAGACAGAGCAGTCACATAATGAGACACAGAGCAGTCACATTATGAGACAGAGAGCAGTCACATTATGAGACACAGAGCAGTCACATTATGAGACACAGAGCAGTCACATTATGAGACAGAGAGCAGTCACATTATGAGACAGAGAGCAGTCACATAATGAGACACAGAGCAGTCACATAATGAGACACAGAGCAGTCACATTATGAGACACAGAGCAGACACATTATGAGACACAGAGCAGTCACATTATGAGACAGAGCAGTCACATAATGAGACACAGAGCAGTCACATAATGAGACACAGAGCAGTCACATTATGAGACACAGAGCAGTCACATTATGAGACACAGAGCAGTCACATTATGAGACAGAGCAGTCACATAATGAGACACAGAGCAGACACATTATGAGACACAGAGCAGACACATTATGAGACACAGAGCAGACACATTATGAGACACAGAGCAGTCACATTATGAGACAGAGCAGTCACATAATGAGACACAGAGCAGTCACATAATGAGACACAGAGCAGTCACATTATGAGACACAGAGCAGACACATTATGAGACACAGAGCAGACACATTATGAGACACAGAGCAGTCACATAATGAGACACAGAGCAGTCACATAATGAGACACAGAGCAGTCACATAATGAGACACAGAGCAGTCACATTATGAGACAGAGCAGTCACATAATGAGACACAGAGCAGACACATTATGAGACACAGAGCAGTCACATAATGAGACACAGAGCAGTCACATAATGAGACACAGAGCAGTCACATTATGAGACACAGAGCAGTCACATTATGAGACAGAGAGCAGTCACATTATGAGACACAGAGCAGTCACATAATGAGACACAGAGCAGTCACATAATGAGACACAGAGCAGTCACATAATGAGACACAGAGCAGTCACATTATGAGACACAGAGCAGTCACATTATGAGACACAGAGCAGTCACATAATGAGACACAGAGCAGTCACATAATGAGACACAGAGCAGTCACATAATGAGACACAGAGCAGTCACATAATGAGACACAGAGCAGTCACATTATGAGACACAGAGCAGTCACATTATGAGACACAGAGCAGTCACATTATGAGACAGAGAGCAGTCACATAATGAGACACAGAGCAGTCACATTATGAGACACAGAGCAGTCACATAATGAGACACAGAGCAGTCACATAATGAGACACAGAGCAGACACATTATGAGACACAGAGCAGTCACATAATGAGACACAGAGCAGACACATTATGAGACACAGAGCAGTCACATTATGAGACACAGAGCAGTCACATTATGAGACACAGAGCAGTCACATTATGAGACAGAGAGCAGTCACATTATGAGACACAGAGCAGTCACATTATGAGACAGAGAGCAGTCACATTATGAGACAGAGCAGTCACATTATGAGACACAGAGCAGTCACATTATGAGACAGAGAGCAGTCACATAATGAGACACAGAGCAGTCACATTATGAGACACAGAGCAGTCACATTATGAGACACAGAGCACACACATTATGAGACAGAGAGCAGTCACATAATGAGACACAGAGCAGTCACATTATGAGACACAGAGCAGTCACATTATGAGACACAGAGCAGTCACATAATGAGACACAGAGCAGTCACATTATGAGACACAGAGCAGTCACATTATGAGACACAGAGCAGTCACATTATGAGACACAGAGCAGTCACATTATGAGACACAGAGCAGTCACATTATGAGACACAGAGCAGTCACATTATGAGACACAGAGCAGTCACATTATGAGACAGAGAGCAGTCACATTATGAGACACAGAGCAGTCACATTATGAGACACAGAGCAGTCATATTATGAGACAGAGCAGTCACATTATGAGACACAGAGCAGTCACATTATGAGACACAGAGCAGTCACATTATGAGACAGAGCAGTCACATAATGAGACACAGAGCAGTCACATTATGAGACAGAGAGCAGTCACATTATGAGACACAGAGCAGTCACATTATGAGACACAGAGCAGTCACATTATGAGACAGAGAGCAGTCACATTATGAGACAGAGAGCAGTCACATTATGAGACACAGAGCAGTCACATTATGAGACAGAGAGCAGTCACATTATGAGACACAGAGCAGTCACATTATGAGACACAGAGCAGTCACATTATGAGACACAGAGCAGTCACATTATGAGACAGAGAGCAGTCACATTATGAGACACAGAGCAGTCACATTATGAGACAGAGAGCAGTCACATTATGAGACAGAGAGCAGTCACATTATGAGACAGAGAGCAGTCACATTATGAGACACAGAGCAGTCACATTATGAGACAGAGAGCAGTCACATTATGAGACACAGAGCAGTCACATTATGAGACAGAGAGCAGTCACATAATGAGACACAGAGCAGTCACATAATGAGACACAGAGCAGTCACATTATGAGACACAGAGCAGTCACATTATGAGACACAGAGCAGTCACATTATGAAACACAGAGCAGTCACATTATGAGACACAGAGCAGTCACATTATGAAACACAGAGCAGTCACATTATGAGACACAGAGCAGTCACATTATGAAACACAGAGCAGTCACATTATGAGACACAGAGCAGTCACATTATGAAACACAGAGCAGTCACATTATGAGACACAGAGCAGACACATTATGAGACAGAGCAGTCACATTATGAGACAGAGAGCAGTCACATTATGAGACAGAGCAGTCACATTATGAGACACAGAGCAGTCACATTATGAGACAGAGCAGTCACATTATGAGACACAGAGCAGTCACATTATGAGACAGAGCAGTCACATAATGAGACACAGAGCAGTCACATTATGAGACACAGAGCAGTCACATTATGAGACAGAGAGCAGTCACATAATGAGACACAGAGCAGTCACATTATGAGACACAGAGCAGTCACATTATGAGACAGAGAGCAGTCACATTATGAGACAGAGAGCAGTCACATTATGAGACAGAGCAGTCACATTATGAGACACAGAGCAGTCACATCATGAGACACAGAGCAGTCACATAATGAGACACAGAGCAGTCACATTATGAGACAGAGAGCAGTCACATAATGAGACACAGAGCAGTCACATTATGAGACACAGAGCACACACATTATGAGACAGAGAGCAGTCACATTATGAGACAGAGCAGTCACATTATGAGACACAGAGCAGTCACATTATGAGACACAGAGCAGTCACATAATGAGACACAGAGCAGTCACATAATGAGACACAGAGCAGTCACATTATGAGACACAGAGCAGTCACATAATGAGACACAGAGCAGTCACATTATGAGACACAGAGCACACACATTATGAGACACAGAGCAGACACATTATGAGACAGAGCAGTCACATTATGAGACACAGAGCAGTCACATAATGAGACACAGAGCAGACACATAATGAGACACAGAGCAGTCACATTATGAGACACAGAGCAGTCACATTATGAGACAGAGCAGTCACATTATGAGACACAGAGCAGTCACATAATGAGACACAGAGCAGTCACATAATGAGACACAGAGCAGTCACATTATGAGACACAGAGCAGTCACATAATGAGACACAGAGCAGTCACATTATGAGACAGAGCAGTCACATTATGAGACACAGAGCAGTCACATTATGAGACACAGAGCAGTCACATTATGAGACACAGAGCAGTCACATTATGAGACACAGAGCAGTCACATTATGAGACAGAGCAGTCACATTATGAGACACAGAGCAGTCACATTATGAGACAGAGCAGTCACATTATGAGACACAGAGCAGTCACATTATGAGACACAGAGCAGTCACATTATGAGACACAGAGCAGTCACATTATGAGACACAGAGCAGTCACATTATGAGACACAGAGCAGTCACATTATGAGACACAGAGCAGTCACATTATGAGACACAGAGCAGTCACATAATGAGACACAGAGCAGTCACATTATGAGACACAGAGCAGTCA
>NC_051278.1:132500-135990 GCF_015220745.1 Sebastes umbrosus
ACCTTTATATTAAAATATGAGAACAAGAGCTGGATTGAATTGATTTATTGATTTATTGATTTGGTTATTAAGATACAGACACGGTGTATATTATTATTAACAACACAGAGAGAGGAAGAACACATTCATTGAGTCATCAGAGGATGCTTCTTCATGCTGTTACTGTGAAGCTGCTTCAGGAATATGATTTAAAGTTCAGTATTCAATTAAGAGATCAGATCATTGAACTTCCTACATTTATAAATGTTGACTAATAACTCATATATTTTGGGGTTTATGACGAACTAAAACTGATCTCTTTAAGGTTGAACATTCAAAGCTCAGAACCGGATTAATAACTAACGAGCTTAAAGGAGCTGAACGAGAGGTCGGAGGTTTTCTGTTGCCTCCGCTCGGCTCTCAACATGGCGACGGCTGAGCCGGCGGCTTGTAGCTAACGATGCTAACGGCGCTAAAACAACAGCAGCACTGCTGACGGAGCGAACGGTGTTACGTTACGTTACGTCACGTCACGTCACGTCACGTCACGTCACGTCACGTCACGTCACGTCACGTCACGTCACGTCACGTCACGTCACGTCACGTCACGTCACGTCACGTCACGTCACGTCACGTCACGTCACGTCACGTCACGTCACGTTACGTTACGTTACGTTATGTTATGTTACGTTACGTTATGTTATGTTATGTTATGTTATGTTATGTTATGTTACGTTACGTTATTAAGTTATAAGTCGGACTTTGAACAATCTAAAGCTGTCAAGAATCCAAACTACAAGAAAAATGACTTCAGCGATAAATCACTCAATATATTGTTATAGAAAAGTTCATAGTAGTAAAATATATAGTTTCAATATTGATTCACAGAAACTCAGCAGATATCTGTAAGAAATAAAACTTTAAAACATCCTGTTTGATTTGATCTCAACGTACTTTTGTTCCGTTCACTGACAGTTTATGGATTCCTGTAAATCACTAAGAACTTTAAGAGTTCAATGTTTCACGCTGCTGTTCTGAGCTCGTCTCTTCTTTATATATTAATAAAGTTACGTATTTGACTTTACTTGCTGTGTTCACCACCAGCTGTGATTTCATCAGAACAGCTGGAAAGAGAGAAGCTCACCACCGACTACCAACCACCGACTACCACCCACCTCCTGCAGGTGTTTTATGGTCACTCGGTGCAACGAGACAATCAAAATGTTACTTACTGCCTCATCAAACCTCCTGAATCTGTTCTTCCTGTCAACATTTGACCCAATGATTCCCTGAGGCCGCTCCGCAGCTCCGCAGCTCCACGGATCTTTCTTCTTCTGCCAGGAATCAGCAGCTGCAGACCACGACACACAGCGCCGCCTCTTCTGTCGCTGCCTGTGGTCGCCATCTCATGGTGATGATGTCATGACCCCAAACTGACTCAGCAACGTCTCAACTGGAACACAAGCAGAGAAACACCCAGTCAGGATGGAGGAGATACCCAGCTGGAGCTCAGGTACTTTAGAGCTTCATAAAGTGTTTTATGAGCCGACTGTGAGCTGATAAAATACAACAGGCTGGAACACAATTAACTTTTATACAGCTTTTATTGACCACAAATAAAAATGTGCTTTCTGCAGACCTGCAGGAGAAAACACATTTCAATTCCCTAAAAATAAATCTAACCACCTGGACTGTGATTTATCAGAGCTCCTCAGATGGTCCACATACTGTACATCCTAATCAGGGATTATAATACCCTCTCTTTAAGATTTAACATAACACTTTAATATAATGAAACATTAAAAACCGTTCAGGCTGCGTACTGTTAATGAGGTAATGCTTTATAATCAGCTCATCGCTCGTGCTTCGTGTTCACAACGGTAAGTCACAGTGGCACTGTAAACGTCGTAGTTTTAAACCCAGAATAACTGAAGAAGAGCTCCACTAGCAGGTCTATCTGCATGATCTTGGTCTCTATGGAGAGATAAGACCTCAGAGGATTCATCCCCAGTGTCAGTAACATGGTGACTGGTACTCTGCCGGAGTAAACTGGGATGAACCAAAGGAAACATTCACATTGTCATCCTCTCCTAAACTGTTCTCTAGATGAGACAGTGGATAACAGCATTATAGCAACGATGCCGTGCACAGAGACGCCTCTGAATTCATTCAGCAACTCCTCCACTACAACTGACTACAATATAAATAACACAAAGCACACCAGATTCTCCATCTGGACCACTGGGATACCCAAAGGTTTAGTCAGGATAGGACCAGGAGGACTCTCCATCTGGACCACTGGGATACCCAAAGGTTTAGTCAGGATAGGACCAGGAGGACTCTCCATCTGGACCACTGGGATACCCAAAGGTTTAGTCAGGATAGGACCAGGAGGACTCTCCATCTGAACCACTGGGATACCCAAAGGTTTTAGTCAGGATAGGACCAGGAGGACTCTCCATCTGGACCACTGGGATACCCAAAGGTTTTAGTCAGGATAGGACCAGGAGGACTCTCCATCTGGACCACTGGGATACCCAAAGGTTTAGTCAGGATAGGACCAGGAGGACTCTCCATCTGGACCACTGGGATACCCAAAGGGTTTAGTCAGGATAGGACCAGGAGGACTCTCCATCTGGACCACTGGGATACCCAAAGGTTTAGTCAGGATAGGACCAGGAGGACTCTCCATCTGGACCACTGGGATACCCAAAGGTTTAGTCAGGATAGGACCAGGAGGACTCTCCATCTGGACCACTGGGATACCCAAAGGTTTAGTCAGGATAGGACCAGGAGGACTCTCCATCTGGACCACTGGGATACCCAAAGGGTTTAGTCAGGATAGGACCAGGAGGACTCTCCATCTGGACCACTGGGATACCCAAAGGTTTAGTCAGGATAGGACCAGGAGGACTCTCCATCTGGACCACTGGGATACCCGAAGGTTTAGTCAGGATAGGACCAGGAGGACTCTCCATCTGGACCACTGGGATACCCAAAGGTTTAGTCAGGATAGGACCAGGAGGACTCTCCATCTGGACCACTGGGATACCCAAAGGTTTAGTCAGGATAGGACCAGGAGGACTCTCCATCTGGACCACTGGGATACCCAAAGGTTTAGTCAGGATAGGACCAGGAGGACTCTCCATCTGGACCACTGGGATACCCAAACGGTTTAGTCAGGATAGGACCAGGAGGACTCTCCATCTGGACCACTGGGATACCCAAAGGTTTAGTCAGGATAGGACCAGGAGGACTCTCCATCTGGACCACTGGGATACCCAAAGGTTTAGTCAGGATAGGACCAGGAGGACTCTCCATCTGGACCACTGGGATACCCAAAGGTTTAGTCAGGATAGGACCAGGAGGACTCTCCATCTGGACCACTGGGATACCCAAAGGTTTTAGTCAGGATAGGACCAGGAGGACTCTCCATCTGGACCACTGGGATACCCAAAGGGTTTAGTCAGGATAGGACCAGGAGGCTTCTCCCTCTGGACACTGGGATACC
>NC_051278.1:136190-163690 GCF_015220745.1 Sebastes umbrosus
TTTAATAATACTAGTGTTAATATTATTACTTTAATAATACTAGTGTTAATATCACTAGTGATATTATTACTTTAATAATACTAGTGTTAATATCACTAGTGATATTATTACTTTAATAATACTACTGTTAATATCACTAGTGATATTATTACTTTAATAATACTACTGTTAATATCACTAGTGATATTACTACTTTAATAATACTAGTGTTAATATCACTAGTGATATTATTACTTTAATAATACTACTGTTAATATCACTAGTGATATTACTACTTTAATAATACTACTGTTAATATCACTAGTGATATTATTACTTTAATAATACTAGTGTTAATATCACTAGTGATATTACTACTTTAATAATACTACTGTTAATATCACTAGTGATATTATTACTTTAATAATACTACTGTTAATATTACTACTTTAATAATACTAGTGTTAATATCACTAGGCATGTTATTACTTTAATAATACTAGTGTTAATATCACTAGGGATATTATTACTTTAATAATACTAGTGTTAATATTACTACTTTAATAATACTAGTGTTAATATCACTAGGCATGTTATTACTTTAATAATACTAGTGTTAATATCACTAGTGATATTATTACTTTAATAATACTACTGTTAATATTACTACTTTAATAATACTAGTGTTAATATCACTAGGGATATTATTACTTTAATAATACTACTGTTAATATCACTAGTGATATTATTACTTTAATAATACTAGTGTTAATATTATTACTTTAATAATACTAGTGTTAATATTATTACTTTAATAATACTAGTGTTAATATCACTAGTGATATTATTACTTTAATAATACTACTGTTAATATCACTAGTGATATTATTACTTTAATAATACTACTGTTAATATCACTAGTGATATTATTACTTTAATAATACTAGTGTTAATATTATTACTTTAATAATACTAGTGTTAATATCACTAGTGATATTATTACTTTAATAATACTAGTGTTAATATCACTAGTGATATTATTACTTTAATAATACTACTGTTAATATCACTAGTGATATTATTACTTTAATAATACTAGTGTTAATATTATTACTTTAATAATACTAGTGTTAATATCACTAGTGATATTACTACTTTAATAATACTAGTGTTAATATCACTAGTGATATTATTACTTTAATAATACTACTGTTAATATCACTAGTGATATTATTACTTTAATAATACTAGTGTTAATATTATTACTTTAATAATACTAGTGTTAATATCACTAGTGATATTATTACTTTAATAATACTAGTGTTAATATCACTAGTGATATTACTACTTTAATAATACTAGTGTTAATATCACTAGTGATATTATTACTTTAATAATACTAGTGTTAATATCACTAGTGATATTACTACTTTAATAATACTACTGTTAATATCACTAGTGATATTATTACTTTAATAATACTACTGTTAATATTACTACTTTAATAATACTAGTGTTAATATCACTAGGCATGTTATTACTTTAATAATACTAGTGTTAATATCACTAGGGATATTATTACTTTAATAATACTAGTGTTAATATTACTACTTTAATAATACTAGTGTTAATATCACTAGTGATATTACTACTTTAATAATACTAGTGTTAATATCACTAGTGATATTACTACTTTAATAATACTAGTGTTAATATCACTAGTGATATTATTACTTTAATAATACTAGTGTTAATATTACTACTTTAATAATACTAGTGTTAATATTATTACTTTAATAATACTAGTGTTAATATCACTAGTGATATTATTACTTTAATAATACTAGTGTTAATATTACTACTTTAATAATACTAGTGTTAATATTACTACTTTAATAATACTAGTGTTAATATCACTAGGGATATTATTACTTTAATAATACTAGTGTTAATATCACTAGGGATATTATTACTTTAATAATACTAGTGTTAATATCACTAGGGATGTTATTAGTTTGATAATACTAGTGTTAATATTACTACTTTAATAATACTAGTGATATTATTACTTTAATAATACTGATTCCAGTTTTAATTATTATTATTAGTTGTATTATAACACACATCATTTGATTCACATGGATTTAACAGATCCAAACGCACAAAAAGTCATCTTCTACAGGACGGTCCAGAAAACAGGGATCAATCAGAGGAGACAGAGACGTAGAACTCAGATGAATAACTGAGTGAAGGGACAGTCTGATCGACGACTCTGAGCTCCGTCTTCACAGTCTGATCGACGACTCTGAGCTCCGTCTTCACAGTCTGATAGACGACTCTGAGCTCCGTCTTCACAGCCTGATAGACGACTCTGAGCTCCGTCTTCACAGTCTGATAGACGACTCTGAGCTCCGTCTTCACAGTCTGATAGACGACTCTGAGCTCCGTCTTCACAGTCTGATAGACGACTCTGAGCTCCGTCTTCACAGCCTGATCAAGTGGAGCTCCACTAATCATTCAGCTCTCTGTCTCTGTCTCTGTCTCTGTCTCTGTCTCTGTCTCTGTCTCTGTCTCTGTCTCCGGGCAGCTTTAAACTCTGCTGAGAACATTTAGTGAAAATGCTTTAAAGGCTTGTAGCAGCAGCATCTCTCCATCTCTCCTGCCTTCATGTAGACGTTTATTTAATGTCCTGATATGTCAGAGCAATATTCTATAACACGATCAGTTCTAAACGTGACAGAAATAAGAACTCAAAGCTGACGAGGGAACGTTTTGTAAATTGAGGTTATGAAGATAAGAATTTATAGAGTGTAGACGCTGATATAAAGGGAGGTTTTGAAAGGTGGATGAAGTTCATACTGTATATTTCAGTTGTTAAAGGAGCAGTGTGGAGGATCTGCTGGTTGCAGATTACAACTAACTGAAGCGTCTCCGTGTGCCGAGCGTGTAGAAGAACTACGGTGGGATGTCCCTCTCGTCTCCTACAGGATGTTCTCAGATCTGTTCTTTTATTGTCAGGTTCAGAAATCATCATGACTCAGCTGAATATGAAGCTGGAGGCCGGGAGGGGATTATCTCAGTTTTCCTAAAAGCTGACTGCTCGTACGTCTCAGTCCAACGGTAAATACTCCTAAAGAGTCCCAGACATGAGCCTTTAGAGGAGCAGTGAGGAGGATCTGCTGCTGTCTAGCGGAGAGGTTGCAGATTACAACTAACTGAAGCGTCTCCGTGTACCAAACATGTAGAAGAACTACGGTGGCCGACGCCAACACATGAGCGTCCCTCTGTAGAGCCAGATGTTGTAGCTCATCTGGAGCAGAACCGCTGTGTAGAGTGTGTGTTATCGACTCCGACGGAGCAGGAAGAGCTGCTGTCTCAGAGGGAAGAGACAAAGCATCTAGAGTAGAGACTATTTAACGGCCTGAGAACCATGACGGGATGTAAATATAGAACATTAATGCAGCTTTATCATAGAAGAGCCCTCAAGCTGCTCCCTCTGCTGTAAACTCACATAACACTCTGTTATATACTCAATATATAGATATATATATATACACTCACTGACTCCACTCAGCCTGTCTGTGTGAACACGTCTCTGGATCTCCTCCTCTTAATGAATCAGTGTGTTCCTGATGGAGGAGATCATCCAGTCTGATGGATGAGGACAGGTTCTGTCTCGTCGTCCCGTTTGATGAAGTGGGAACCTGCATCAGGTTTAGAGTACTCAACAGCAGCTGGATGGATCAGCTGGAGGTCAAAGGTCAAGGCAGCGGATAGGTCATCCAATTTATTCTACTGGTCCGTCTGATTTAGTCAGTCTGATAGAAACGGGCACAAAAACATGTCTGAATAGTGTCAAGATAGGACCAAAAGAAGACCGTATCGCTGAAGGTGCAAGAAAATAATGAGTTTTGTTTATTTGCCCACTGAGGGTAAAGAACATGAAAGAGAACTGTGATGAAGCTCATGGTATATAAGGAGGACTGTTTTGTCATGTATGTTAGTCCTCCGTTCAAACTGATGACTCGTGTTGGTTTTTGGCGACAGAAATAAACACTTTTGCATCAAACTTTGAAAACTTCTCCAGTGCAGCTTTTGATCTGATTTTGAAGATTCCAGTAGACCTTCATTTTATAAGAAGTGTTGAAGATAAGAGAAGCAGTTTACTATCGGCCCGAGACGTTTTCTTGACCTTCAACACAAAACCAATGAGTGCAGAGTCGGAGGGAGTCATTGACTCTCCGTTGGTCTCCTTCAATATGCTCTTGCTTTTACATTTGGCAGGAGGAGTTTACATGACTGATGGAGATAGCCCACAATCCTGGCCCCAGAACGAGGTGAGACATTTACCACAGATTATATCAGCCCGTCCACCGTCCACCGCCCAGCCGTCCACCCGACCACCAACCCAGCACACAGCTGTCCAAACACTTCAAGGAATAGAGGCTCTTTTGCAATTGATTTTTAAAAAGAGAAACTTGTGTATTTTGCCAAGTGTCCGCGTCCGGACTGACTGGAAACACTTTCCGTTACCACACAGATGCCCAGCGGCTCTCACACACCCACGCTGACTAGTACAATCATTAAATCATGTCGCCGTCACACAAAAGCTTCATTGAACGTCTGTGTTCAATATTCTTTTCTTAAATGAAAGAATAAGATCTCCTCCCAGGAGACCGGTGTGTAATGACTAAGTGTGGAAGGCAGACTCATTTTAACATGAGACTACCTCCATGAACCCAATGATACAGTTATTATTCATTCATTCACAAGTAGAACGTATTTCACTCCTCACACATTTCATAACAGCACCTTTAACATCACTCTGAGATCAGTGTGACGAAGGTGTCCATGTGTTCAGATCAGATACTGGAGGTTGCTGTGAGAACACGGAACAATAATCACAGTTATATATAATAAGGAATGAGCTTTATGTGAGTCCTTTATTCTACAAACTTCTCCTTCTGCACATCTGGCAGCCCTCACATAAAGACAGTGAATACCTAACATTGGTAAAAGTCCCAGTTTTACTGCTTCACTCCCTCACCGCTGGTTTCTCTAAACGCTTCGTCAGCTGCTGTTATCAGCTGCTGTTATCAGCTGCTTTATAGTTGTTGGCATCACCTCTGTTGCTAGGCAGCCTCTGTCTGTCTGATGTATGAAGTACCAAACACACGTTCACACGTTCACACGTTCACACATTCACACATTCACACATTCACACACACGGTAACGTGTACCAGCTTCTGCTGTTGACACCAGCAGTTCTGCTCCGTCTGACGCCATGACACCTCCATTATTGATCATTAGGGCTCGCTGATGAATGGATGGACTCACTTTAGATAATTCATCTGAGGAGGGAGGAGAACTGGAGGAGGAGAGGAGAGGAGAGGAGGATATCTCTCTCTCTATCTATCCAACTATCTATCTATCTATCCATCTATCTATCCATCTATCTATCTATCTATCTATCTATCTATCTATCTATCCATCTATCTATCATCTATCTATCTATCTATCATCTATCTATCTATCTATCTATCTATCTATCTATCTATCATCTATCTATCTATCTATCTATCCATCTATCCATCTATCTCTCTATCTCTCTCTCTGATTGTGACCTTCAGTATTTTCTGATTAAATAAAGAGAAGCAGAGTGAAGCTGTTTCTGGAGAAGTGACATCATTGTAGAGACGAGCAGGAAACAGCAGAAATCAGGAAATGTCTCATCAACCATCAACCACAGTCAGTCAGTCAGTCAGTCAGTCAGTCAGTCAGTCAGTCAGTCAGTCAGTCAGTCAGTCAGTCAGTCAGTCAGTCAGTCAGTCAGTCAGTCAGTGCAGGTCAGGGACTCCCTGAGAATGTTCAGGAACTTTCCAATCAACCAATAGTTCCTCATTATATTATTACCATCACTATGAGTAGTTAGATTTCCTCAGATAACCCTCAAAGTGCCGGTATACAACAGAGGTTGACAAAGCGTGTAAACTCCTACCGGATGAGCTGAGCCTAGGTGGTTTCCCCATCAGTGATCAGGATGGCTGAACGTGGTGGAAACCAGCCTCCATGTGGTGAGACGCCTCTCCATCCTGCGCCTGCAGAAGAAACAAAAATCCCCATTTTAATAAGTCTTTTATTGGAAATGCTTTTTTAAAACAAGGAGATCAATCTTTCCATGTATTTCTTCGTGTTTTGAGATAGTAACACTCATTTCTAGAGAGTACTTTCACAACTTATACTCCGTTTGAAGTATTCGGTCTCATTGTTAGGGGGTACATGAGGTCGACGGCCTTGTACAGGTGGATATTTTCAAAGTAAAAGCTGCTGGTTAAATGATGTTCTTGCAGGTTTAAATCCGTCTCTGATTCAGAGAGTTTTAACACTGAAACTCGGTTTATGCACAAAAGCTAAATGTAATCAAAGAGCTGCATTAATATCGTTCAGTGTTTCACCTCCTGAATACAGACACCTTCAATCAGCCATAAATACATCACTTGATGTTAATGTTAATGTTAATGTTATTGTTATTGTTAATGTTAATGTTATTGTTAATGTTAATGTTAATGTTATTGTTAATGTTAATGTTATTGTTAATGTTATAACGTTATAAGTTGGTTGCTTAAAAAATCCTTTAATTTAGGTGTTATTTGTCTTTTAACTCTGTTTTGTCTGTTATATAGTTATATAGTATACAGTATATAGTTATATAGTATATAGTATATAGTATATAGTATATAGTTATATAGTATTTCGTATCTGCTTCCGTTTTATGAACTGTATATGTTTTCATGCTGTGTATTATAATGCATTTTAATTTTATTAACAGTGAATCACTTTGGAACTGCGGTTTTGAAAGATGTTATATAAATAAAGAAATACCAATAAGTACCAATAAATACCAATAAATACCAATAAGTACCAATAAATACCAATCAATACCAATCAATACCAATAAGTACCAATAAGTACCAATAAATACCAATAAGTACCAATAAAATACATACCAATAAATACCAATCAATACCAATCAATACCAATAAATACCAATAAATACCAATAAGTACCAATCAATACTAATAAATACCAGTAAGTACCAATAAATACCAGTAAATACCAATAAATACCAATAAGTACCAATCAATACCAGTTAATAGCAGTTAATAGCAGTAAGTAGCAGTAAGTAGCAGGATGCCCTCAGCGCTGGAACCCGTCGTCTCCCTCGAGTTCTGAAACCACTGAGAGATGCTGGATGACTGCAGCTTGTTTCAGAATTAAGTGAAACTTACATGTCAAACAGGTTTTCTACACCACACACATCGGTATGATATATATATCTATATATATAGAGATTTATATACACTCAAAAACACACATCAGAAAGTGTGCCAATGTTTTTTTCCTTCTGAGTAATACACAATAATACAGTCAAGTAAAATGTCTCTCTCTCTCAGACTGTTCAGTAATCCTGTAATAACCAGATACATCTACTGTGTGTGATATGTGAACCGTATTTATTAAAGATATAACTACTAACTACCGGGACAGAGAAACCAGCAGACCTCTGGAGGAACACAAACTTAATGCCGGGACATCTGGGACAATTTTTGAACAATGTAAAATGTCAAAGAATTACCATGAAAACAGAGATTAACCCCCTAACATTAAACATAACATAACATAACATAACATAACATAACATAACACAGAGATTAACCCCCTAACATTAAACATAACATAACATAACATAACATAACATAACATAACATAACATAACATAACATTAAACATAACATAACATAACATAACATAACATAACATAACATAACATAACATAACATAACATAACATAACACAGAGTTTAACCCCCTAACATTAAACATAACATAACATAACATAACATAACATAACAAAACATTAAACATAACATAACATAACATAACATAACATAACATAACATAACATAACATAACATAACATAACATAACACAGAGTTTAACCCCCTAACATTAAACATAACATAACATAACATAACATAACATAACATAACATAACATAACAAAACATTAAACATAACATAACATAACATAACATAACATAACATAACATAACATAACATAACATAACATAACATAACATAACATAACATAACACAGAGTTTAACCCCCTAATATTAAACATAACATAACATAACATTAAACATAAAATAACATAACATAACATAACATTACATAACATAACAAAACATTAAACATAACATAACATAACACAGAGTTTAACCCCCTAACATTAAACATAACATAACATAACATAACATAACATAACATAACATAACACAGTTTAACCCCCTAACATTAAACATAACATAACATAACATAACATAACATAACATAACATAACATAACATAACATAACATAACATAACATAACATAACATAACATAACATAACATAACATAACACAGAGTTTAACCCCCTAACATTAAACATAACATAACATAACATAACATAAAACATAACATTAAACATAACATAACATAACATAACATAACAAAACATTAAACATAACATAACATAACATAACATAACATAACATAACATAACATAACACAGAGTTTAACCCCCCTAATATTAAACACAACATAACATAACATAACATAACATTAAACATAAAATAACATAACATAACATAACATAACATTAAACATAACATAACATAACATAACATAACATAACATTAAACATAAAATAACATAACATTACATAACATAACAAAACATTAAACGTAACATAACATAACATAACATAACATAACATAACATAACGTAACATAACACATAGTTTAACCCCCTAATATTAAACATAACATAACATAACATAACATTAAATATAAAATAACACAACATAACACAACATAACATAAAACAGAGTTTAACACCCTAACATTAAACATAACATAACATAACATATCATAACATAACATAAGACAGAGTTTAACCCCGTAACATTTGGTTCCATGAGGTGAACGTTGGTTGTAGAGTAGATCACGTGTCGTGTTGTTTGACACATGAGGCAGCGTTTGAGCAGCCGTCCCACACAGCAGACAGATGCAGAGCGGCCTGTGAGTGAGTGTGTGAGTGGGCGGCGTTTTGACTAAAGCTGAAAGTTGTTTGTGCATGTGTGTGTGTGTGTGTGTGTGTGTGTTTGTGTGTTTGTGTGTGTGTGCATGTGTGTGTGTGTGTGTGTGTGTTTGTGTGTGTGCGTGTGTGTGTTTGTGCATGTGTGTGTGTGTGTGTGTGTGTGTGTGTGTGTGTGTGTGTGTGTGTGTTTGTGTGCGTGTGTGTGCGTGTGTGTGCATTTGTGTGCATGTGTGTGCATGTGTGTGCATGTGTGTGAGAGAAGATCTGATGTGGGTGGTCAACTTTTAATCTCATCTCTCATCTTTAATGGTATTTAATCAAATGAACCTCAGAGGTATTTACATGTTTATATATTTAATTTAATTTAACCTTTATTTAACCAGGTTAGTCCAGCTGAGATTAAGAACCTCTTTTCCAAGGGAGACCTGGCCGAGACGGTCGGCAGCAAAAAGAGACACAAATACAGTTCACAAACACTCAAAGCACTAAAAGCTGCATTAAAGGAGAACTATCTAAAGAGAAATGTTGGGACGAAGAGGAACTTTTGTGTGAGTCAGCTGTACAACAAGGGAGCTAAAACCATTGGCATGTCATAGAGTCTGCTTCTAAAGCCTTCATCTGAGATTGAAACATGTTTAATGAGACCAGCTCCTTGATTTAGATTTCCAGGTCCTTTTGGAGCAGATTCCAGGCTGAAGGTCAGAATATGATAAAGCCATTTCCCCAGTTTGTGTCCGAGCTTTTGGGACAGAGAGCACAAAGAAGTCCTGTGAACGCTGTGCATACTGTCCTCAGTCATAAAACCAGGTCAGTAGTGAGGGAGCAGACCAGAATCACCTTCTATATATTGAGATAACTTCTGTTGTGATTTGACGCTATACAAAAATAAATTGAATTGAATTGAATTGAATAAAGATGGACCAATGGGAGAGTCTATATCCTATAGGAGCCTACATGGTCTGGACCGGTCTACATGATGAACCATCCAGACCTCTAGAGACATTAGATCTACATTATAGACCACCTCTCAGCCTTGGTAACGTGTCCCACATTGTCCCACATTGTCCCACATTGTCCCACATTGTGTGTGTTGGGATCTGGTCTCCCTACATGCCTATGGATACCTCATAGGACCCCACTACAAACACCTGACCTGTCCCTTTAAACACCTTGAAACACATGACTGGTCCATGATTACGTGACTTACAGTGAATTACTGTTATAGCTACGGACGGATGGACGGACAGACGGACGGACGGACGGACGGACGGACGGACGGACGGACGGACGGACGGACGGACGGACGGACGGACGGACGGACGGTGAGGACAAACAGACAGCAGGTTAACAATCTGTGAATGCTGTCATGCAAAAATATCACTCTACAAAAGTGGAATTATTTAATTTAAATGATCTTTTTTTCCTCGTTCATCAGCACCTGGCACACCTGGAGACTCCCGTGTTTCATTGCCCTCTCCCGGTGTCCTCCCGGTGTCCTCCCGGTGTCCTCCCGGTGTCCTCCCGGTGTCCTCCCAGTGTCACAGTTATCCCGTATTTTCCCACCTTTTATCTTTCTTGTTATCACAACCTGTTTCTGGCAGCGTGCAGTGAGTCTGTGTGTACGACTCTAAAAGTGAAGGACGTGCACGAGGCCAGCTGAAGCTGCCCGAGGCAACAGCTCCTTCACCATCTTTAGCTGAGCTGATAAAAAGTTTTATTTGTGTTGCTGTGGTTGCATAAATACCAACAGCCCATAATTACCAAGCCAAACTGTTATTAGGTTTAGATCGGCGTGGACCAGAGAGGGACAGAGAGGGACAGAGAGGACTAGAGAGGGACAGAGAGGGACAGAGAGACGGGGCGGCGGGGGTTAAACTGTCAGTGCTGAGTGACTCACACTGGGATCAACCTCATCAAAGTCTTTTCTCAGACCTTTCACACGCTGAGTTCCATCCTGTAAAATCTGTCTTGGCACACAAACACTTCATCAAAATACTCTTTTTTCATATATATATGTATATATGTATATACATATATATATATATATATATATATAACACATTTCATAATATAACCAGAGGGCTGCGTTATCTGTTGTAACTAGAACTCCAGCGAGGAGCGACCCAGTCAGCCCCCCCCCTGTTAATGCATCATGACATCATGCTGTCCACTAAACAACAAGAACAGCCTCACCAACAAGCATCCAGCCTCTCTGATACGTCCAACACTAACAAGCATCCAGCCTCTCTGATACGTCCCACACTAACAACCATCCAGCCTCTCTGATACGTCCAACACTAACAACCATCCAGCCTCTCTGATACGTCCCACACTAACAACCATCCAGCCTCTCTGATACGTCCCACACTAACAACCATCCAGCCTCTCTGATACGTCCCACACTAACAACCATCCAGCCTCTCTGATACGTCCAACACTAACAAGCATCCAGCCTCTCTGATACGTCCAACACTAACAACCATCCAGCCTCTCTGATACGTCCAACACTAACAAGCATCCAGCCTCTCTGATACGTCCAACACTAACAAGCATCCAGCCTCTCTGATACGTCCAACACTAACAACCATCCAGCCTCTCTGATACGTCCAACACTAACAAGCATCCAGCCTCTCTGATACGTCCAACACTAACAAGCATCCAGCCTCTCTGATACGTCCAACACTAACAAGCATCCAGCCTCTCTGATACGTCCCACACTAACAACCATCCAGCCTCTCTGATACGTCCCACACTAACAAGCATCCAGCCTCTCTGATACGTCCAACACTAACAAGCATCCAGCCTCTCTGATACGTCCAACACTAACAACCATCCAGCCTCTCTGATACGTCCAACACTAACAACCATCCAGCCTCTCTGATACGTCCAACACTAACAACCATCCAGCCTCTCTGATACGTCCAACACTAACAACCATCCAGCCTCTCTGATACGTCCAACACTAACAAGCATCCAGCCTCTCTGATACGTCCAACACTAACAAGCATCCAGCCTCTCTGATACGTCCAACACTAACAAGCATCCAGCCTCTCTGATACGTCCCACACTAACAACCATCCAGCCTCTCTGATACGTCCCACACTAACAAGCATCCAGCCTCTCTGATACGTCCAACACTAACAAGCATCCAGCCTCTCTGATACGTCCAACACTAACAAGCATCCAGCCTCTCTGATACGTCCAACACTAACAAGCATCCAGCCTCTCTGATACGTCCCACACTAACAACCATCCAGCCTCTCTGATACGTCCAACACTAACAACCATCCAGCCTCTCTGATACATCCAACACTAACAACCATCCAGCCTCTCTGATACGTCCCACACTAACAACCATCCAGCCTCTCTGATACGTCCCACACTAACAACCATCCAGCCTCTCTGATACGTCCAACACTAACAAGCATCCAGCCTCTCTGATACGTCCAACACTAACAACCATCCAGCCTCTCTGATACGTCCCACACTAACAACCATCCAGCCTCTCTGATACGTCCAACACTAACAAGCATCCAGCCTCTCTGATACGTCCAACACTAACAAGCATCCAGCCTCTCTGATACGTCCCACACTAACAAGCATCCAGCCTCTCTGATACGTCCAACACTAACAACCATCCAGCCTCTCTGATACGTCCAACACTAACAACCATCCAGCCTCTCTGATACGTCCAACACTAACAAGCATCCAGCCTCTCTGATACGTCCAACACTAACAAGCATCCAGCCTCTCTGATACGTCCAACACTAACAAGCATCCAGCCTCTCTGATACGTCCAACACTAACAAGCATCCAGCCTCTCTGATACGTCCCACACTAACAACCATCCAGCCTCTCTGATACGTCCAACACTAACAAGCATCCAGCCTCTCTGATACGTCCAACACTAACAACCATCCAGCCTCTCTGATACGTCCAACACTAACAAGCATCCAGCCTCTCTGATACGTCCAACACTAACAAGCATCCAGCCTCTCTGATACGTCCAACACTAACAAGCATCCAGCCTCTCTGATACGTCCAACACTAACAACCATCCAGCCTCTCTGATACGTCCAACACTAACAACCATCCAGCCTCTCTGATACGTCCCACACTAACAACCATCCAGCCTCTCTGATACGTCCAACACTAACAAGCATCCAGCCTCTCTGATACGTCCAACACTAACAAGCATCCAGCCTCTCTGATACGTCCAACACTAACAAGCATCCAGCCTCTCTGATACGTCCAACACTAACAACCATCCAGCCTCTCTGATACGTCCAACACTAACAACCATCCAGCCTCTCTGATACGTCCAACACTAACAACCATCCAGCCTCTCTGATACGTCCCACACTAACAACCATCCAGCCTCTCTGATACGTCCCACACTAACAACCATCCAGCCTCTCTGATACGTCCAACACTAACAAGCATCCAGCCTCTCTGATACGTCCAACACTAACAACCATCCAGCCTCTCTGATACGTCCCACACTAACAACCATCCAGCCTCTCTGATACGTCCAACACTAACAAGCATCCAGCCTCTCTGATACGTCCAACACTAACAAGCATCCAGCCTCTCTGATACGTCCCACACTAACAAGCATCCAGCCTCTCTGATACGTCCAACACTAACAACCATCCAGCCTCTCTGATACGTCCAACACTAACAACCATCCAGCCTCTCTGATACGTCCAACACTAACAAGCATCCAGCCTCTCTGATACGTCCAACACTAACAAGCATCCAGCCTCTCTGATACGTCCAACACTAACAAGCATCCAGCCTCTCTGATACGTCCAACACTAACAAGCATCCAGCCTCTCTGATACGTCCAACACTAACAAGCATCCAGCCTCTCTGATACGTCCAACACTAACAAGCATCCAGCCTCTCTGATACGTCCAACACTAACAAGCATCCAGCCTCTCTGATACGTCCCACACTAACAACCATCCAGCCTCTCTGATACGTCCAACACTAACAAGCATCCAGCCTCTCTGATACGTCCAACACTAACAACCATCCAGCCTCTCTGATACGTCCAACACTAACAAGCATCCAGCCTCTCTGATACGTCCAACACTAACAAGCATCCAGCCTCTCTGATACGTCCAACACTAACAAGCATCCAGCCTCTCTGATACGTCCAACACTAACAACCATCCAGCCTCTCTGATACGTCCAACACTAACAACCATCCAGCCTCTCTGATACGTCCCACACTAACAACCATCCAGCCTCTCTGATACGTCCAACACTAACAAGCATCCAGCCTCTCTGATACGTCCAACACTAACAAGCATCCAGCCTCTCTGATACGTCCAACACTAACAAGCATCCAGCCTCTCTGATACGTCCAACACTAACAACCATCCAGCCTCTCTGATACGTCCAACACTAACAACCATCCAGCCTCTCTGATACGTCCAACACTAACAAGCATCCAGCCTCTCTGATACGTCCAACACTAACAAGCATCACAGTTCAGAAGGATATATCACAGACATATATTCATAATGCAGGCCTTCCCGTAGCCGCGGCCCTTTTTCATGTCAATATGAGCTCCTATTAAATTCTCTGTACTGGACGAGTCAGAGCCGCCTGTTTGTTCTCAGAAGACTCAGATCCTTCAACGTCTGCAGAACCACGCTGCAGATGTTTTATGGCTCGGTGGTGGCCAGCATCATCTTCTACACCGTAGTGTGCCGTGGCGGCAGGGTGAAGAAAGCCGACGCTAACAGACTCAACATGCTCTTCAGGACAGCAGGTTCTGTCCTGAGAGTTGAGCTCATCATATGCTATGCTACTTCCTCTCTCATCATATGCTATGCTACTTCCTCTCTCATCATATGCTATGCTACTTCCTCTCTCATCATATGCTATGCTACTTCCTCTCTCATCATATGCAATGCTACTTCCTCTCTCATCATATGCTATGCTACTTCCTCTCTCATCATATGCTATGCTACTTCCTCTCTCATCATATGCTATGCTACTTCCTCTCTCATCATATGCTATGCTACTTCCTCTCTCATCATATGCTATGCTACTTCCTCTCTCATCATATGCAATGCTACTTCCTCTCTCATCATATGCAATGCTACTTCCTCTCTCATCATATGCTATGCTACTTCCTCTCTCATCATATGCTATGCTACTTCCTCTCTCATCATATGCTATGCTACTTCCTCTCTCATCATATGCTATGCTACTTCCTCTCTCATCATATGCAATGCTACTTCCTCTCTCATCATATGCTATGCTACTTCCTCTCTCATCATATGCTATGCTACTTCCTCTCTCATCATATGCTATGCTACTTCCTCTCTCATCATATGCAATGCTACTTCCTCTCTCATCATATGCTATGCTACTTCCTCTCTCATCATATGCAATGCTACTTCCTCTCTCATCATATGCTATGCTACTTCCTCTCTCATCATATGCTATGCTACTTCCTCTCTCATCATATGCAATGCTACTTCCTCTCTCATCATATGCAATGCTACTTCCTCTCTCATCATATGCAATGCTACTTCCTCTCTCATCATATGCAATGCTACTTCCTCTCTCATCATATGCAATGCTACTTCCTCTCTCATCATATGCAATGCTACTTCCTCTCTCATCATATGCAATGTCACTTCCTTTTAGGGATGTCACAAGAACCGATACTTCGGTACCAAGTCGATGCCAAAACTCTAAAAACGTGACGGTCTTTCTACAGTACCGACGGTACGGTACGATGCCGGTAATCAGGGTCCCAAATGAAGCAGCACCACATGGGGGGGGATTTACCGTTTGGTGAGTAACTCTCTGAAGGCTTCTGTCCTCTGCTCTCTGTGCACACACACACACACACACACACACAGTGCCGTGCAACAACGTGGAGATGTTGGGTTCGTTTACTTTTTCAGAGATCCTTTATTAGTTTGTTGGAGAAGAGGACTCACTCTTGGGGGAAAAACTGAACTGAACTGAATCTTTTGTTGTTTATTTTTCTAAATCTCTGAAAAGTGATGCTTTTTTATTGTCATCAAAATATAACATTAGCATTTTAAATCAATATTAAATGGTCTAATGGTCGGTCACCATGTCAGTGAATCTAAACTACTGCTTGCAATCTGAGGATATATAGAGAGTACGTGCGTGTGTGTGTGTGTGTGTGTGTGCGTGCGTGCGTGAGTGCGTGTGTGTGCATGTACAGCCTCTGCTGTTTTCTTACAGTCATTGAGCTCCAGTATACCTGAGGACTAAAGTCTCATAAGTTTCCTGTTTGTTTTACCGTGGTATTGAGTTTGGTATGAAGAAACCTGGAAATTCTTTGGTACTTCTTTCGACTACTAGATTTCTGGTGTCGTGACATCCCTACTTCCTTTCTCATCATATGCAATATTACTTCCTTTTCTGTTTTTCTAGCTTACTTTACCTTTTCTATTTGACTTATCTTATTTACTAAATTGACTAAATGTATCTTATTTTATTGTTATTCTATTAGAAATAGTGCTTTTTATTTTATACACTTGAACTTGTTGTAATTTTGACTAATCTCTGGAACAAGAATTTCCATCTGGATTAATAAAGTTCTATTTTATCTGATCTTATCTTATTAAAACAGAGATATTCCTCTAAATGAGACCCCACAGGTTGAAAATGACACTTAATTCACACATTGTTCACCTACGTTCCCTCTTCTATTGTCATGTTCAGAAATCATCATGACTCAGCTGAATATGAAGCTGGAGGCCGGGAGGGGATTAGCTCAGTTTACCTAAGACCTGACTGCTAGTACGTCTCATTCCAAAGGTAAATACTCCTAAAGAGTCCCAGGCATGAGCCTTTAGAGGAGCAGAGAGGAGGATCTGCTGCAGTCTAGCGGAGAGGTTGCAGATTGCAACCAGCTGAAGCGTCTCTGTGTACTAAGCGTGTAGAAGAACTACGGTGGCTGACGCCAACACCCTCTAGAGCCAGATGTTGTAGCGTAGCTCATCTGGAGCAGAGGTTGGACGTGAGTGGTGAAGCAAGAGAGAGAGAGAGTGGCAGCGGTGAGCGAATAAAGTTATGGACTCCGGTCGAAGCAGGAGAAGTTAACAGAGTTCAGTTTGTCCATTCAGAGGACCTGCTCCCTCTGGAGATATAAACGGCTCATTCTAAGCTAACGAAAACACAACAACTCTTATGTTCAGCTGATTAAACACTAAAGAAAACACACTTATTAATATTATATTCTGTTTCTGCCCTAAATGTTACACACTGGTCCTTACCCTTTAACTAACACACTTATTTTAACCCAAACTACGATCTTCTCCTAAACCTAAACAAGTATTTCTGTTGCGTAAAGAAACCTAAAAACTAAGTAAACCTAAACATTGAAAGTTTATTTTGAAAGGACTCTGTATGCAATGAGCGGAAAGTGACACGCCGTCCTCGACACGCCGTCCTCGACACGCCGTCCTCGACACGTCCAAAACTGCAACACCGTCTCACGACAGGTTCGTGAAATAGTCACGAAATGTAATCTATTTGATTTGTGTACATTGACACGAATTTACCGTTTTCTTTGTGACGCTCAGTACGACTTTCAACAACATGTGATGCACCGGTCAATTTCTGCTCCAATAAAACTGTTTTCTCTGTTTTCTCTGTTTTCTCTGTTTTTTTTGTGTTGATTCGTGTCTATGTATACGAATCAATACATTCAATTTCATGACTATTTGTGCTGGTAAATAACAACCATGCAGCACATCCCTACGGTCCTGACAAGTATCTCTCATTGCCCTTGAAGTCTATTTCAGTTTCTGTGTTGCAGACCTAGTCAACAAACATGTAGTGCCTATTTGAGGACAGGTACCTTAAAAGGACAGACGTGTCAGACAGAGAGGACGATGTGAGATATACGACTGTGAGCATTCATGTAAAGGTTATAAATGTCTCTGAACTGAGAGACTCGGTGCTCTCAGCCCTGAATATTCTGTGTTGATGGTTGTGTGCCCAAGTGTGTAATAAATCTCAGAAAGACGCTCTCTTTGTTTTTCAGTCCATATTTAACAGAAATTGCTGCCACAATTTGGTGTCCCAAGTGGGATCCTCGGCGTGAGACGACGACAGACTCAGTGCTGAAGGGTTAAGGCGCCATTAACAGAAATTGCTGCCACACTTTTTCAGGAACTTCTGTGCAACTGGGCTGATGACGGACCTAGAGGGGTACCGTCAGTGTGTCGGCGTGTTGGCGTGTCGGCGTGTCGGCGTGTCGGCGTGTCGGCGTGTCGGCGTGTCGGCGTGTCGGCGTGTCGGCGTAGGGCCACTGATCAGGCGTCAGTGTTTGATGAGTTGAGAGTGAGAGAAGTTGCTGCAGCGTCTGTCTCCAGATTAAAGAGCAAAGTCCTTATTTCTAATGTGAACTGAGTTTATAACGTTTCACAGTAAGTTTGGTTTGGTTGCAGTCGGGTAGATTCAGGCAGCAGATCAGTCACGCAGATCCGAGGCTTAACAGAAAGCTGGAATATCATCATCTACCGAGTGTGTCCTCGTTGAGCAGAGAGCTGCAGTATAAATAGCATGTTAGCTGGTAAACAGAGAGGCTTCACAAAGGAAGTGAGAGGTTTAATATCAGTGATTCTCTGAGGCGGCGAGCTCTGCAGGGAAAATCCACAATCAATGGGTTTCAATTCTCACTGCAGTCTCCCTCTGAAGCACGTTTATATAATATACATATACAGGTCACTGGTCACGTCTCCAGTCTCCAGTAACAGTAAGAGAGAGATGACTGGACCAGCAGACAGCAGTGAGGAGACACCGGGACGAGACGCCAGAGATGTGACTGGTATTCCTGAGAACTGGAACGGTTCAGACTCAGAGCTTCTGATCTACACACATTATGTCTTTATTAACACCTCAGTGTGCTGCTCACATTACATTATCATCACTACACATACACACGCACGCACGCACGCACGCACGCACGCACGCACGCACACACACACACACACACACACACACACACACACACACACACACACACACACACACACACACACTAACACCAACACAACAATGAGCTCACAGAGAAGATGTTAGCATCTCTCTGTTCTGAAAGCCTCCTCATGTTCTCTAGGAGAACTGTAAATGTTGTACCGCTGGTTTCCAGTATCTCTCCCAGGATCATACATCCTACAGCAGGATCCTACACTTCCCATAATGCACCTAAACCTGTCTGTTAAACAATGTGTCTCTGAGTCCGTCCTGATACACTGAGGGACATGTCGGACAGATACCAACCCACAGCTCATTTACCTCCTACTTCATGCAAAGCTTTCCTATAGTACGGCTTCACAGTAGTATTCAGAACAACGTGTGTGTATCCAAAGGGCAGGGCTGTTAAACATACGGCCCGGGGGCCAGAGGCGGCCCTCCAAAGGGCCCAGTCTGGCCCACTAGATGACTTTGCAAAGTGTAAAAAGTGCAGAGATGTAATTAATTCCATACCTGTTTGAGGGTTGCTCTGTCCTGATAAGAGTAGCAGGCGCTACGCTGCATGCACTATTATAGATCCACGTGCACATGTACAGGCTACGTCACACAACACCGTCAGGCTACTGCTCATCAAGCAGCCGCCGGGGGACAATGTCTCTGTCAGAAAGGAGCAAAGTGGACACAGTGTCAGGTTTCCTATTTCCTCACAGAATGCATTTTTTACACTAACAGGAAATTAATGTACTCGTTGTACTCGGTCTGAATAAAGTGGTATCGGTGCATCCCTAATATAGAGTATAATAGATAGTATAATATAATATAGAGTATAATAGATAGTATAATATAATATACAGTATAATAGATAGTATAATATAATATAAGGTATAATAGATAGTATAATATAATATAGAGTATAATAGATAGTATAATATAATATAGAGTATAATAGATAGTATAATATAATATAAGGTATAATAGATAGTATAATATAATATAGAGTATAATAGATAGTATAATATAATATAAGGTATAATAGATAGTGTAATATAATATAGAGTATAATAGATAGTATAATATAATATAAGGTATAATAGATAGTATAATATAATATAGAGTATAATAGATAGTATAATATAATATAAGGTATAATAGATAGTGTGACGGAGTAGCCGTCACTGACTGTGGGCAGCGCACACACATCACCTCAGGCCACACACACCAACATTTCTCCGCTGCGCCGCACACACACACACACACACACACACACACACACACACACACACACACACACACACACACACACACGCCAAACATTTCTCGCTCCCTTCCTGATTCACTTCGTAGTTAAAACGCATCGCGACATCTCCCTCTCCCCTGAGCTGTTTGTCAGTAGTGCGACCAAAGCTGCACGCTTGATTGTTCTGCTGTTTCCTACACGCATATATTCACACAGACATGATTCTCACTCAGCAGCTGCTGAAACGCTGCGTGTCCATCCTGTCCATCCTGTCATGTCCCATTCACGGGATTGACGAGCAAACAGGGCCGTAACAAAGCCCGTTATAAAGGGTGCCCTCGCGCGTTTTGAGATCATGTGATCAGTTTAAATATGTTTATTATTTGGAATTGTGATTTTGTTGCAAATGAACTTGTTTTGGTTGAGGGGGGGGGGATGTTTAGACAGAGGTATATCATTTAAATGTAAAATATGCCTAGGTTAAAGGGGCTATGAATATCTTCTATGATGAAGAATAATGTTAATTGTTATTTTTCTGTGTAAGGAATACGCCCAGGGGGGGGCTATTGGTTTAAAAGGGGGTCATCTTGGCCAGCTGAGGGAGTCTGATCTTGAAGTGTTGACAGAGAAGGTAACCCTCAGGAAGGTAACATATAGATTGTATTTTTGGATTGTTTTTACCTATTCTGAAAGAAATCATGGAGTTATTGAGGAACTCGATTTTCAGTACTATTTGATGTTTTGTATATAGCTTATTTTCTATTTTTCACTTTTTGTAAATAGTAAGCAATGATTGCACTTTGGGAGGCCGGCATAATAAAAAGGGATTAATACAACGTTTTCCGACTATGCCAGTGTTTTTCATGTTGCACGGAGTTTTGACATAGAACCCCGCGACATATGGTGGCAGAAGTGGGATGGCTAGTCGGAAGGACATAACCACACAGGAGCGCACAGGACTGCGTTCCCAACGGCAAGGGCAGTCAGAGGAGGGCGCGGCCGCCAGCATGGACCCGGCTGGGGAGACGGATCATACTACGTCGTCCTCAGAGGAAGATGAGGAGGGGAGCAGGTACAGAGAAGATCTCATAGCACCTGCAGCTCCATCATCAACTGGGGGGCCAGGAGAAGAACTACTGACAATGATGAGAGAATTTATGACAGCACAAAATAGGAGGGAGGAGGGCCTGTTAGCAGAGATCCGAGGCCTGAGATACACTGCTCCTACTCCAAGCACGGTGACAGCAAGCAGTCCAAGAATTGATCTGCCGACGCCAGTACCCCAGCGTGGGCAATGGCATGCACCAACAGAGACGTTCTCTCCTATAGCAGCAGCTATAGACTATAACAGCAGCCCTGAGCATCCAAGGCCAGGGTGGAGACATTACAACGAGCCCAAATTATCCCCGTTTCAGATGGGGGAGGATATTGAGAACTATTTGTTACATTTTGAGCGTATTGCCAAAACATGGAGATGGCCAGAGAATGAGTGGGCATGCAGACTCGTTCCACTGCTGTCGGGGAAGGCATTGGAGGCCTACACCATGATGGATGAGGAGAGGGCCCACTGCTACAACGACCTGAAGGGAGCACTGTTGACCAAGTTTGACATCTCTCCAGAGACGTATCGGCAGCAGTTCCGGTCCACAGTGGTACCACCTGGTGAAACCCCCACAGAGACCTACCACCGCCTGAAGGGTCTCTATCGACGCTGGATTCGGCCAGAGCAGCACACCAAGGAGGAGGTCGGTGAGGCCATTATCCTGGAGCAGCTACTCCGGATACTCCCCCCTGAAGTGAGGACCTGGGTGAAGGAGCATGAACCAGAGGGTGGACTCTCCGCTGCCAAGCTGGCGCTACAGTACCTCAACGCTCGGAGAGGAGGACCAGCTGCACGTTCCTACAGTGCAGCCCCCAGACCTACACTTCAGTTACCCCAGCCCCGGCCTGCGAGGAGAGAGTTTAGCCAGGAGCCACCAGGTAACTTCAGCTCGGCCCTAAACCAACGAGGACCCGGTAAGGACTTTGTTTGTTTTTATTGTCAACAGCCAGGGCACAAAGCTTCTGTGTGTCCCATACGCAAAGCTAAACTCACCTGCGCTTGCTATGCTCCCCGGCCTGAGGTGGAGGATAGTGAAGTGAGGTTACAACGCTACAAAACTGTGACTGTTAATGGCCAGCAGGTTACTGCTCTTTTGGACAGTGGTAGCTTCATGTCGCTGGTGCGGCAGGATCTGGTGCCTGTAAACAGTGTGGATTACAGCAGACAAGAGGACATACTATGTGTTCATGGGGATAAGCATCCTTATCCCACAGCTGAATTAACTGTTACCATTGATGAACAGTCTTACTTGTTGACTGTTGGGGTGGTTGCAAAGTTACCTGTTGCTGCCCTCTTGGGCATATGTCGCGGGGTTCTATGTCAAAACTCCGTGCAACATGAAAAACACTGGCATAGTCGGAAAACGTTGTATTAATCCCTTTTTATTATGCCGGCCTCCCAAAGTGCAATCATTGCTTACTATTTACAAAAAGTGAAAAATAGAAAATAAGCTATGTACAAAACATCAAATAGTACTGAAAATCGAGTTCCTCAATAACTCCATGATTTCTTTCAGAACAGGTAAAAACAATCCAAAAATACAATCTATATGTTACCTTCCTGAGGGTTACCTTCTCTGTCAACACTTCAAGATCAGACTCCCTCAGCTGGCCAAGATGACCCCCTTTTAAACCAATAGCCCCCCCCCTGGGCGTATTCCTTACACAGAAAAATAACAATTAACATTATTCTTCATCATAGAAGATATTCATAGCCCCTTTAACCTAGGCATATTTTACATTTAAATGATATACCTCTGTCTAAACATCCCCCCCCCTCAACCAAAACAAGTTCATTTGCAACAAAATCACAATTCCAAATAATAAACATATTTAAACTGATCACATGATCTCAAAACGCGCGAGGGCACCCTTTATAACGGGGCTTTGTTACGGCCCTGTTTGCTCGTCAATCCCGTGAATGGGACATGACAGGATGGACAGGATGGACACGCAGCGTTTCAGCAGCTGCTGAGTGAGAATCATGTCTGTGTGAATATATGCGTGTAGGAAACAGCAGAACAATCAAGCGTGCAGCTTTGGTCGCACTACTGACAAACAGCTCAGGGGAGAGGGAGATGTCGCGATGCGTTTTAACTACGAAGTGAATCAGGAAGGGAGCGAGACATGTTTGGCGTGTGTGTGTGTGTGTGTGTGTGTGTGTGTGTGTGTGTGTGTGTGTGTGTGTGTGTGTGTGTGTGTGTGCGGCGCAGCGGAGAAATGTTGGTGTGTGTGGCCTGAGGTGATGTGTGTGCGCTGCCCACAGTCAGTGACGGCTACTCCGTCACAGATAGTATAATATGATATAAGGTATAATACATAGTATAATATAATATAAGGTATAATAGATAGTATAATATAATATAAGGTATAATAGATAGTATAATATAATATAAGGTATAATAGATAGTATAATATAATATAAGGTATAATAGATATTATAATATAATATAAGGTATAATAGATAGTATAATATAATATAAGGTATAATAGATAGTATAATATAATATAAGGTATAATAGATATTATAATATAATATAAGGTATAATAGATAGTATAATATAATATAAGGTATAATAGATAGTATAATATAATATAAGGTATAATAGATAGTATAATATGATATAAGGTATAATAGATAGTATAATATAATATAAGGTATAATAGATAGTATAATATAATATAAGGTATAATAGATAGTATAATATGATATAAGGTATAATAGATAGTATAATATAATGCTTGGATAACTTGGATTCCAATTCTGCAAGCGAAGGTTCAAATGCGGTCATTGTAATGTCTGGATCTTCCCAAGACATGATGGATGGTCACTAGTAATTATTTGGACTAATAGTCAAGCTACACTCCAAATACACATTTCAGAAATATACTTGCTAAATCGATATCAGAAGATGGGACCCAAAACTAAATCTCTTTATTGAAAGATTAGGCTTTGTGTGACGTGTCCCTTCGTGGGTGCCAATTATGTGGCGGTACTGATTCCCCCAGACTTTAGTTGATCAGGCAGAAGACTGAAAACCGTCCCATCCACATAATAATATAAAATAAAATGCCTCCTTAATAATAATAAAGATAATAATGAACAAATGCCTCTATGTAACAAACAATTAAGGAAACTGAAATATTGTTTTTATTTTTCCTTTTACCCTCCTTTAAAGTTTCCCCAAATAAAATACACTAAAAGAAATGGGTATAAATGGTTTCAGTGAAAATCAACAAATGACTAGAATAACTAAATACAGCCTGCAGGTGTGAGGCTATCGCTAGGCTATCGCTAGGCTATCGTGAGGCAAGCCAGATTCTTGCCCCTAACCGTCCTGGTAGTGTCAGTGCAGGTAACCTAATTGATTGGTATTTATGTTGTTTCCCCAACTAGGATAGTGAACACTCTCAATAAGCAAAACACAAAGATCACAGTCTCAGACGGGCCTGAAACAGAGCAGAGGTTCTGGTTTGGCTGAACACATGTTGCATGTAGTGAAGGAGAGATCAGAATGACCCTGGGGGGGCAGTTTCCCTCCTTTTTAAGCCCTACAGAAAGGGCGTCGTTACACCCTGATTGGCCAAGAGGGGAATGCACCAAGCTGCTCTCAACTATCATTTAAGAGCCAGTCCCCCCCCCAGGTGAACTGAATAACCTCTAATCACTCAGCAGGTCAACCAAAAACACACCAGGGAAAAGGGAAATGACAGCCAGCACCAGAGAACGGACGCTGCCACAGAGTGTTAATGAATGAAGCCTGTCTGATGGACGTTGAGCGTTATCAGTCTCTGTCCTCGTGAGACGCAGAAGACGTCCTGACAGGTGGAGATATTTACAACTCCCTGTCAACACTATGAAGATAGAATGTGTATTTACACATGTAGCAGCGAGTCACGACATCTTTACTGGAACACCAATCCGTTTCCCCGTTTCCCCGTTTCCTCTTCCTGTTCTCTTCAAACTATTCAGCAGTTTACAGAAACTTCAGAGCTGCAGAGACTGACTCTATATATCATCAGTCAGATCAGCATCCACACAGCACATCATACATACACAGTATATGATATGATATATATATATATATATATACAGTATATGATATGATATACAGCATATAGTGTATATGATATGATATATATATATATATGTACAGTATATGATATGATATACAGTATATAGTGTATATGATATGATATATATATATATATATACAGTATATGATATGATATACAGTATATAGTGTATATGATATGATATATATATATATATATACAGTATATGATATGATATACAGCATATAGTGTATATGATATGATATATATATATATATATACAGTATATGATATGATATACAGTATATAGTGTATATGATATGATATATATATATATATATACAGTATATGATATGATATACAGCATATAGTGTATATGATATGATATATATATATATATATACAGTATATGATATGATATACAGTATATAGTGTATATGATATGATATATATATATATATACAGTATATGATATGATATACAGCATATAGTGTATATGATATGATATATATATATACAGTATATGATATGATATACAGTATATAGTGTATATGATATGATATGATTTGATATACAGTATATGATATGATATATATATATATATACAGTATATGATATGATATACAGCATATAGTGTATATGATATGATATATATATATATATGTACAGTATATGATATGATATACAGCATATAGTGTATATATGATATATATATATATATATACAGTATATGATATGATATACAGCATATAGTGTATATATGATATATATATATATATACAGTATATGATATGATATACAGCATATAGTGTATATGATATGATATATATATATATATATACAGTATATGATATGATATACAGCATATAGTGTATATATGATATATATATATATATACAGTATATGATATGATATACAGCATATAGTGTATATATGATATATATATATATATACAGTATATGATATGATATACAGCATATAGTGTATATGATATGATATGATTTGATATACAGTATATGATATGATATATATATATATATACAGTATATGATATGATATACAGTATATAGTGTATATGATATGATATATATATATATATACAGTATATGATATGATATACAGCATATAGTGTATATGATATGATATATATATATACAGTATATGATATGATATACAGTATATAGTGTATATGATATGATATGATTTGATATACAGTATATGATATGATATATATATATATACAGTATATGATATGATATACAGCATATAGTGTATATGATATGATATATATATATATATGTACAGTATATGATATGATATACAGCATATAGTGTATATATGATATATATATATATATACAGTATATGATATGATATACAGCATATAGTGTATATATGATATATATATATATACAGTATATGATATGATATACAGCATATAGTGTATATGATATGATATATATATATATATATACAGTATATGATATGATATACAGCATATAGTGTATATATGATATATATATATACAGTATATGATATGATATACAGCATATAGTGTATATATGATATATATATATATATACAGTATATGATATGATATACAGCATATAGTGTATATGATATGATATATATATATATATATATACAGTATATGATATGATATACAGCGTATAGTGTATATGATATGATATATATATATATATATATACAGTATATGATATGATATACAGCATATAGTGTATATGATATGATATATATATATATATACAGTATATGATATGATATACAGTATATAGTGTATATGATATGATATATATATATATATATGTACAGTATATGATATGATATACAGTATATAGTGTATATATGATATATATATATATATATATACAGTATATGATATGATATATATATATATACAGTATATGATATGATATACAGTATATAGTGTATATGATATGATATATATATATATATATACAGTATATGATATGATATACAG
>NC_051278.1:168690-191190 GCF_015220745.1 Sebastes umbrosus
CAGCAGAGTCAGTATTTGTGTATTTGTGTATTTGTGTATTTATGTATTTGTGTATTTGTGTATTTGTGTTAGAGCTTTATATAATAATAAATAAATATTTAACCAATCAAAAGTGAGTCAAAAATAATTATAAAGCTCTTTGAAAATTCTCCTGAATTGAGTTTTAACAGAGATTAAAATGTTAAAGTGGATTTGAGTCCTCGGTGAAAACACACCGAGAGATATACACATCTACAGACCAACACATCTATAACACTAAACATCTACTAAACTAAACATCCACGGAGCCAGGAGTTACAGTCTGACTGCAACTATCACAACTAACCGGCTCAGATATACTGACAACTAATATTAACATTAGTAGTAACATACTGTCAACATGGTAATATTAATATTAGTAGTAACATACTGTCAACATGGTAATATTAATATTAGTAGTAACATACTGTACCGCTGTCTGTATAATATGAATATTAATATTAGTAGTAAGTGTAGTAAGTCAGTGAGTGTCATTTAGAAACTGCTCATCTCAGTGTGATCAAACGGAGACGGTCGGCGTGACGACGAGATGTGAAATAGAAATTATAATAAATATGAAAGAAGTAGAAGTATAAATGAGTCAAACAGAGTTTCTGTATGAAAGCAGTATACGTGAGTCAAACAGAGTGTTTCTCTGACTGATAATCCGTCTGAGTTTACACCCTGATCAGAATAATATTCGTCCTCCCTCGGCGTCTCGCTCCTTTTCTTTTTTTGAACCTGCATTTTGTTGTTGCTGAAAAGGTTAAAAGAGGTTTTTTTTCTTTCCAGTCGAAACTGAGTGGGTTGTCAGAGAACCGAACATTTCACAAAGGCAAATTTCCCCTGGTGCTCTGGTAATATTATCACTCCAGAGCATCATAGTTTCAGTTTGACTTATGGATTTATTTATAAGAAGAAAACAAGTCTGACACCGATCAACAGGTCGGAGAGAAAGAGACAACGTCAGACCGAAGTTCAACAACAAATCTGACACGAATAAATGTCACGAGAGTCTGCCTCACTCTCAATATGAACAACCACTCTATACACATCAGAGGGTTTCATTCACTTCAATCTGTTTCATTAGAATCATAACTTTATAGATATGAATCCTCTGTTAGTGATGTCTCTGTGAAGCAGAGCTCTCTCACAGCAGTGTGTCTAAAACAGCAAATAACGGTTCTCCAACATTCAGCAGCCCTCCACCCACCAGCCAACACTTTCTATGTCACCTTTAAAGCTTCACCCTTCACAGTTATTCTCATTCTGATTCACAGTTTCACTATTACTGATGCTTTATTTATTAAAACACACCCGACCATGCCGACATCATCAGAGTAACTGTGTTGTTGTCAGAGAGACACGGTGAGGAGGAACCTTCAGGGGCCTCCGACCGACCGGCTGACTGAACACCAACAAACTCACTACAATTTAATAGAGTCCGCCCGAAGCCGTGAACTCAAAGTCACATCACAACTGAGCTGGACAATTTTTCCCCAGACAGCAGAGACGGAGTTGGTCTCCGTGGGACGTCAAACAGCCGTCTCTGGAGAAGTCACCGACCCGCCGACCTGTTTTTACTAAAAACACCTGAGAAACGTGACAGAATCCAGCAACACTGAGTCAAATACAAATACTAAAGAGGAGTCGGATCAACGTCTTCGACTACCGACATTACTCAGAGAGGGAAGGAGACGCCGAGGAGGAGGCTTTGAAGCGATGAAGCGCGGTGTGCGTTTCATAAAAGTGAATAGGAAACTGAGAGGATCAGAGAAGAGCTGAACGCTGAACGCTCGCTGATATTTATGAAGCTGAAAGAAGGAAGAAAATAAAAGAAAGCAGCAGAAAAGAGAGAAGGAAATAAGAGCTAAATAAAGATATTCTACACATTTAGAAATCTATTTATTAATGCATATAAATAAATAAAAGCAAACTTCAAAACTCTCTTTATTCTTATCTAGATTCAGTTTGATAATATGAACTCTAATTCTCTGTTATAGGTTCAGATATTTTAGGAGGAACGACAGACTGAAAATCAAAAGAAAGAGAAAAAGAAGAGTTGAGTTAAATTATAAAACTGTAAATATAAAATAAGAAAAAGGAAACCTGAGAGTCTTTCTGATTTCTGCTTTAAAAAGTGTTTGTCATAAATTCTGCGTTATATTTCGTAGTCATAGTTTGAATGTCACTATGAGGCGTTAGTTTCTAAAACGTGGGTTCAGGTTCAGTCTGAATCAGACACCTTTAATGCTCCATCGATCAAAGTACAGATCAGTTCTCTGTTTGATTCAGTTTCACGTCTTCTCTCTCTCTCTCGGGGTGGTTCTACATGTTTGAAGCAGAAACAACAAGAGGGACATGAAATAAGGAGAAACAACAGAAAGACATGTTGTGGTGTGTGTGTGTGTGTGTTGGTAGATACAGTGGGAGGCTGTAGAAACAGAACAGACGTCGGTAGGAGAGCTCAGAGCTGAGAGCTGAGAGCTGAGAGCTGTGGCCTCAAACAACAACGGCTCCATTTTGAAGTGAGATGTGAAAACGACACCACCGTCTGTTCAAGTGGTGAAGTGGTGAAGAGGCCTCACACTCCTCCACACTGACTCTCAATTTACCCCCTCATCAATACATATATAGATATGTATATCTATATATGTATGTATATATAACTTCTTGAGACTTTCTGCTGCATTGTTTTCCAGAAGCTTTTATAAATCACTTCATGCAGTAAATGTGAGCAGAGTGATGTGAGTGAGCTCTGAATCCTGCTGGATCACAGATCAGTTATTTATTGTGAATCTGGTGGTATATATTGAGGATTGAATCTGGAGGTCTGAGCTTCTCTCATTGTGACTAATATCATGTCTTCGTCCTCGCTGAGCGCCACCAGCGTAAAAAAAGAAGACGACGAGAAAGTCGAGCTCGGAAAAACTACGTGGAGAAAGTGAATGAGTAACCCTCACCCCCCACACACACACACACACACACACACACACACACACACACACACACCTCAAAAACTAACATCATAATGCCCTTGAGCAAGGCAACCCCAGATCATGTGCTCCATATGATTTATGTCCGTGGTTGCTCTGACAACTGACGGAGCAATCTGTGTAAATGACGGTCAACTAAATGAACAAAATAATCAGAAAGTTAATTCTGAAAGCTTCATTAGTTTCATTCCTAGTTTCTTCTTTAGAAAGAGTCCAGTCAGCTCTCAGTAATAAACTCTAACACCAGATTATCAGCCCGTTCACACTAAGAGGTGCATGAATGCATTCAGGCTGCAACACGGAGGCCTTTCTTACTTTAGACGTGTCATTTGAACGTCATGTCGTCTGCACTACGCTCCAATGTGAACTCATCTGTGTGAATATACTTCGCTCAGAGAGTTAGTGACGTAACGCAGAATAAAACACGAGGTAGACCGCTGATGTAGAGACCCAGGAGATGTTTGTCACGTGTTTTCCGTAGTTACAGTATGTTGCGTGTTTCCGTATGTATGTTACTTACTTTACGTATTTATTTGAAGCCCAGCGATGACGTGTTTCCTAACCCTAACTAAGAGGTTTTATTGCCTCAACCTGACTGCAGATGTAGTTTAGTTGCGTATCGTATAAATAATGCACGATAAGTGGCGTAAACAATGACACATGAAGTCTAAATGTGTCCTCATGACACGCAGAACCTCCCTGTTATGTATTGATTCTATTTTTACACCTTTCCGTGAGACGGGTTGATAATAATGTTAATATGAATCCTCTTGGTGCCCTGCGGGACATGAAGCCACAATGAGCTCCCTCATCATATGAATAGAGTGATTTAAGAGATATCAGAGCCTAGAGAATAGATTTCAAAATACTGCTGCTGGTTTACAAAGCACTAAATGGTTTAGGGCCAAAATATATTTCCGATCTTCTGCTGTGTTCTGAACCATCCAGACCTCTCAGGTCATCTGGATCAGGTCTGCTTAGTGTCCCCAGAGTCACAACTAAACATGCAGAAGCAGCGTTCAGTTTTTATGCACCAAATATCTGGAACAAGCTCCCAGAAACCTGCAGGACCGCTCCACCAGAACCCTGCAGGACCAGGTCCACCAGAACCCTGCAGGACCGCTCCACCAGAACCCTGCAGGACCAGGTCCACCAGAACCCTGCAGGACCGCTTCAACTCTGAGTTCTTTTAAAACAAAGCTTAAAACGTTCCTGTTTGCGGCTGCCTTTCATTAAACCAGATAATGATCTGATACTGCACTAGAGCTTTTACTCTTTTGTGTTTTACGCTATTTTAGTTTCTATCCTAGCTTTTATTTTTAGCTTGTTTTTATTTTCTAATTTTTAATGTTTTAATGTTTTTATGTTTTTATAACTGTTTTAATTATGTCTTAATGATCTTTTGCATTTTGTCGCAATGTTATTGAATGTTTATGTAAAGCACTTTGAATTGCCCTGTTGTTGAAATACAAATAAAGCTGCCTTGCCTTGCCTTGCCTTGCCTAGAGAACATGTTGGTAACTGTTATCATGTTCTCATGTTGACAACCAAAAACTGTTTATCTCACTCAGCTACAACTATCTAGAGATGTGTGTGTCACTACTGATGAAGGAAGAGAGAAAGGCTGTAAATCACTGCATTAGAATGGCAGAACGGCCGTCATTAAATCAACAATGAACTGCTCAGCCTCACCGATAGTCACGTTTCAATCACTGATATCACCCAAACAGAGAGTCGACTCTTCAGCTGGACTGAGAGAGGATGAAGAGAGGATGAAGAGAGGATGAAGAGAAGGATGAAGAGAGGATGAAGAGAGGATGAAGAGAGGATGAATAGAGGATGAAGAGAGGATGAAGAGAGGACGAAGAGAGGATGAAGAGAGGACGAAGAGAGGATGAAGAGAGGATGAATAGAGGATGAATAGAGGATGAATAGAAGGACACAGTCAGTCAGTCAGTGTGAATATGACAGGTCATAACTCCGTTCTCTCTCTGTGGTGAAGCTCACTGTGTTTGACAGGCCGAGGTCTAAAGAGATGTTTCTGTATTAAACTCTCTGGTTGAGTTGCATTAAAATAGCGTGACATTAAAGGATCCATGAGAGAAAGCAGAAGCAGCTGCTGTTTCCAGGCTCAGTGAAGCTGAGAGGACTCCCACTCGCTTCCTACATGCAAAGTGAAGAGCAGGACGGGGAAGCTGTGACACCTGTCTGCTCACATGTCCCTACTGACGCTTACACCGAGGTACAAACGGTCACAGCTTTCAACACCTGGTTAACTATTGATTTACAATCATACATATATACATACGTTTACATAAAGCAGCATATCTGTCCACTCCCATGTTGATAAGAGGATTAAATACTGGACTAATCTCCCTTTAAAGCTGCAGGAGATGAGATCGGAGCAATATGATTTAAAAAAAGTTATTTTTACAGAACATGAAACAGGTAATCTCATGTTCCTCTGTGTCCTCTGTGTCCTCTGTGTCCTCTGTGTCCTCTGTGTCCTCCGGTGCTCCTAACGGCATCTGCAAGATGTCACAGACTGGAGGAGAACAAGCAGTCAGAGCTGATCTGACGTCTGCTGTCCAGCTGCCGTCTCTGAGAGCCGGCTGTCAATCACTCTGAACTCTGACCAAACGGTGAAACTAGACAGCGCTGATCAGATATGGATCAATATTCTGTTACATTAATGTTTATTTCTCTCCTCACATGTTCTCACAATCATCTGGTAGTGAGCCGGAGCTCAGCCAATAGGAACGCTCTCTCTCTCTGAATGACCTGTGATTGGTCAAAGTCTCCCGTCTACTAGGCCAGATGTTCTAAAGCCTGAAAACAGAGCCATGAGAAGGAGCACAAGTCTCTCAGAACACTTGAATTACAATATGCTGAAAGGTTATTATGGGATGTCTGCCCAGTGATGCCAAAACATAAACTGCCTACTGCAGCTTTAAAATACCCAGAAATCAAGTAATCCAAGAGAAAGCAGAAGCAGCTGCTGTTTCCAGGTGCAGTGAAGCGGAGAGGACTCCCACTCGCTTCCTACATGTAAAGAGTGAAGGAACAACGATGCTCCTACTGAAGGTTACACTGAGTTATTAAACACGTTATCATGTTAGAAGTGTTAGAAGATATTATAAGTGCTATAAGTTATAGTTATGCTGATGAGGTGGTTAGTTCCCATCCTCTAAGAGGAGCACTCCGGTAGCTCTACATGCTGGAGATGACGTTACCGTCCTCCTCTGTTCCTCTGGTGGCAGCTGAGAGGATGAACTGGCTTAAACCGTGACACACACTATTTCATAACATTAGTTCATCTCAGAGTTACCAAACCACCTCCTGGGTGGAGTCTGCTTCATCACGTGAGGAAACACATTGAGCTGTTCTGAAGATGTTCTAATGATGCTCTAAAGATGCTCTAAAGATGCTCTAAAGATGTTCTAAAGATGCTCTAAAGATGTTCTAAAGATGCTCTAAAGATGTTCTAAAGATGCTCTAAAGATGTTCTAAAGATGCTCTAAAGATGTTCTAAAGATGCTCTAAAGATGCTCTAAAGATGCTCTAAAGATGTTCTAAAGATGCTCTAAAGATGTTCTAAAGATGCTCTAAAGATGCTCTAAAGATGTTCTAAAGATGTTCTAAAGATGCTCTAAAGATGCTCTAAAGATGCTCTAAAGATGTTCTAAAGATGCTCTAAAGATGCTCTAAAGATGTTCTAAAGATGTTCTAAAGATGCTCTAAAGATGCTCTAAAGATGTTCTAAAGATGCTCTAAAGATGTTCTAAAGATGCTCTAAAGATGCTCTAAAGATGTTCTAAAGATGCTCTAAAGATGTTCTAAAGATGCTCTAAAGATGCTCTAAAGATGCTCTAAAGATGTTCTAAAGATGTTCTAAAGATGTTCACGGTGATGCAATCAATGTGGATGTTTCCATCGGGGGGGAAAATGTGTGAAAGTTAGAACATGTTTCCTAAAGTTTGGTCCTTTCTACACACTGACACACCGACAGCTACACACATGCCCACTTAAAAGTCTGAAAATGTCTGAAAAAATCTGAAAACAATGTCTTAAAAATAAAAAAAAAGTTAAAAGAAGTCTGAAAGATGTTCCAAAAAAAGACTGAAAAAGTCCAAAAAGTGTCCAAAGAAGTTGTATGAATATTGTCCAAAAAAAGTCTGGAAAACGTCCAAAAGAAAGGCAGCAGAAAAGTCCGATCCTGGTACCATAGTAAACTATAAACCTGATGAATCCATCGGCACCAACCATGTCAGACTAGCTGGTCATGAAGGAGTTAAATAACGGTACAAACTGTCATGTCCATATTCAAAGGGGTCCCTTGACCTCTGACCTCCAGATCAGTGAATGTAAATGGGTTCTATGGGTACCCACGAGTCTCCCCTTTACAGACATGCCCACTTTATGATAATCACAAGTCATAGTCAAGTCAGCACACTGACACACTGACAGCTGTTGTTGCCTGTTGGGCTGCAGTTTGCCATGTTATGATGTGAGCATATTGTTTTATGCTAAATGCAGTACCTGTGAGGGTTTCTGGATCAATATCTGTCATTGATCTGTGTTGTTAATTGATTTATAATATTAAATATATACATACATTTACATAAAGCAGCATATTAGTCCACTCCCATGTTGATAAGAGGATTAAATACTGGACTAATCTCCCTTTAAGGTTCATTTAGAACAGATAAAACATGAGAGATTAATGGTGATGAACTATTTTAATGGATTGTAATAAATATGGAAGCTCTTCTTTAATGTCTGGAATAAACCTCTGAGTCAGTTTGTTGTCATCATGTTTGTTCTCTGATGGATTCACCACACAGGAAATACAGAGAATACAACGTTATTACAGGGCTGACGACGAGCTGCATCCACAACCAGGAAAGAACTGTCTTTATCACAGATATATATATATAACTATATATACATATGTATATACATATATATAAACAGCAGATGATGTGAAATCTAGAGAATCAAATGAGAGTAATGGTACTGAGTGTGTATCTACATGTTGTAGATTAAAAGAAGAGTTCAGTGTTTGGTTATCAACAGAAGAACAGAAAGGTGTCATGACGTTATCTTCAGAGTCGTGTCTTTAACATCAGGTAATTATCTACCAGTGAGATTATAATTATAATATGGTAGATTATAATCATCAACCAGCTTCCAGTGCTCATTCACTTTGAATTATTTTATAAAATTAATTATATTTTTCCAGTTCAATAACCGGCTTTATATCTTTAAAAGTTGATTTCTGTTTGAAACCGATTGAAATATTATTAATGCACAAAAAACAAGGTTTTTAAGACACAAACAGACACTGACAGATATTACTGCTAGATTACTGGTAGTACTGGTAGTACTGATACTGTAGTACTGGTAGTACTGATAGTACTGGTAGTACTGGTAGTACTGGTAGTACTGATAGTACTGATAGTACTGGTAGTACTGGTAGTACTGATAGTACTGATAGTACTGGTAGTACTGATAGTACAGGTAGTACAGGTAGTACTGATAGTACTGATAGTACTGGTAGTACTGGTAGTACTGATAGTACTGGTAGTACAGGTAGTACTGGTAGTACTAATACTGTAGTACTGGTAGTACTGGTAGTACTGGTAGTACTGATAGTACTGGTAGTACTGATAGTACTGATAGTACTGGTAGTACTGGTAGTACTGATAGTACTGATAGTACTGGTAGTACTGATAGTACAGGTAGTACAGGTAGTACTGATAGTACTGATAGTACTGGTAGTACTGGTAGTACTGGTAGTACTGGTAGTACTGATAGTACTGGTAGTACAGGTAGTACTGGTAGTACTAATACTGTAGTACTGGTAGTACTGGTAGTACTGGTAGTACTGATAGTACTGGTAGTACTGATAGTACTGATAGTACTGATAGTACTGGTAGTACTGATAGTACTGATAGTACTGGTAGTACTGGTAGTACTGGTAGTACTGGTAGTACTGGTAGTACTGATAGTACTGGTAGTACTGGTAGTACTGGTAGTACAGGTAGTACTGGTAGTACTGGTAGTACTGGTAGTACTGGTAGTACAGGTAGTACTGGTAGTACTGGTAGTACAGGGTGTCTGTCAACAGTCAGTCTGTGTTTGTGTTTGTGTGCGTGAGACTTCTCCTACTCGTGGTTGTGTTGTCTCCCAGACCGTAGGAGGCCTGCAGACTCTCACATCAGGACAGACACACGTCTGCACGCACGCCACCAACATACACCAACATACACCAACATACACCAACATACACTAACATACACCAACATACACCAACATACACCAACATACACCAACATACACTAACATACACCAACATACACTAACATACACCAACATACACCAACATACACCAACATACACTAACATACACCAACATACACCAACATACACCAACATACACCAACATACACCAACATACACCAACATACACCAACATACACCAACATACACTAACATACACCAACATACACCAACATACACCAACATACACTAACATACACCAACATACACTAACATACACCAACATACACCAACATACACCAACATACACCAACATACACCAACATACACTAACATACACCAACATACACCAACATAGACCAACATACACCAACATACACTAACATACACCAATATACACCAACATACACCAACATACACCAACATACACTAACATACACCAACATACACTAACATACACCAACATACACCAACATACACCAACATACACACACTGATCTGAGATCTGTGATCTGAGATCTGTGATCTGTGATCTGAGATCTGTGATCTGTGATCTGTGATCTGAGATCTGAGATCTGAGATCTGAGATCTGTGATCTGATACTGGAGAGGACAGGAGCTTTAGAGAGATCTTTATAAAGAGTGTTTCTGGGCGTTCACATAGAGGACGGCCTGACCTTCAGCGTCTATCAGCTATCACCAAGAAGGCCCAGCAGAGCCTGGACTTCCTGAGAGGACTCAGGAAGAACCAGCTCACACAGAAACAGCTGGTGTCCTCTTATCGCTGCTCCATAGAGAGAGAGCATGGTGACATACTGCCTCTGTGAGGTTCTCCAGCTGCACAGCTGCAGACAGGAGAGAGCTCCAGAGGTTCGTCACCACACGCTGCCCTCTCCACTCCCGGGAACATCTGTACAGTTCAACCTGGTTCAGGGAAGCACAGACTAAAGTCAGGGAGACATCTCACCCCGGACTTTCCCTCTTTGAACCGCTGCCCTCAGGCAGACGATCAGGACATCTCAGCACCGACTGACACATTAAAGAACAGTTCTTATACCATAACTGCACTAAACAGCAGAAACATGAACATCTGGTAGATATTCACTGTTCAGTAATGAATAATGATATGAGTCCTGTAATACCTGCAGAAGGTCAACGTCTTCTGTGTGATTTTATTATTATTTATTCTTTTATAGTTTTAGAGGAACGTTATTGTTTCTGTTTCTTGCACTTTTTAAGGATATCATTTTAATGTCGTTGTACTGGTACAATGACAATAAAGATATATTCTATTCTATTGTATTCTAGAGAGGTATAGAGAGGTATAGAGAGGTATAGAGAGGTATAGAGAGGTATAGAGAGGTATAGAGAGGGAGGTGAAGAGCACTAAATGAGAGGTGGTGGAGTGATCTGTTGTTTGATAAACTCACACTACATGTCACAGGTTGGGTTCTACATGTCACAGGTTGGGTTCTACATGTCACAGGTTGGGTTCTACATGTCACAGGTTGGGTTCTACATGTCACAGGTTGGGTTCTACATGTCACAGGTTGGGTTCTACATGTCACAGGTTGGGTTCTACATGTCACAGGTTGGGTTCTACATGTCACAGGTTCCATTCCTGCAGTCTGTCCCTGAAATGTTCAGGAACATTTCCTGCAATAGAAAATCAGTGAAGCTCTAAATTTGTAGATTATTGTTAAAATGCAATAAAAATCAGCTGTCCCTAAAATCACAGAATAATGGTGATGAATAATGGTATTGATCAGAGTAATGGTGATGAATAATGGTATTGATCAGAGTAATGGTGATGAATAATGGTATTGATCAGAGTCATGGTGATGAATAATGGTATTGATCAGAGTAATGGTGATGAATAATGGTATTGATCAGAGTAATGGTGATGAATAATGGTATTGATCAGAGTAATGGTGATGAATAATGGTATTGATCAGAGTCATGGTGATGAATAATGGTATTGATCAAAGTCATGGTGATGAATAATGGTATTGATCAGAGTCATGGTGATGAATAATGGTATTGATCAGAGTAATGGTGATGAATAATGGTATTGATCAGAGTAATGGTGATGAATAATGGTATTGATCAGAGTAATGGTGATGAATAATGGTATTGATCAGAGTCATGGTGATGAATAATGGTATTGATCAGAGTAATGGTGATGAATAATGGTATTGATCAGAGTAATGGTGATGAATAATGGTATTGATCAGAGTAATGGTGATGAATAATGGTATTGATCAAAGTCATGGTGATGAATAATGGTATTGATCAAAGTCATGGTGATGAATAATGGTATTGATCAGAGTCATGGTGATGAATAATGGTATTGATCAGAGTAATGGTGATGAATAATGGTATTGATCAGAGTAATGGTGATGAATAATGGTATTGATCAGAGTAATGGTGATGAATAATGGTATTGATCAAAGTAATGGTGATGAATAATGGTATTGATCAGAGTCATGGTGATGAATAATGGTATTGATCAGAGTAATGGTGATGAATAATGGTATTGATCAAAGTCATGGTGATGAATAATGGTATTGATCAGAGTCATGGTGATGAATAATGGTATTGATCAGAGTCATGGTGATGAATAATGGTATTGATCAGAGTAATGGTGATGAATAATGGTATTGATCAGAGTAATGGTGATGAATAATGGTATTGATCAGAGTAATGGTGATGAATAATGGTATTGATCAAAGTAATGGTGATGAATAATGGTATTGATCAGAGTCATGGTGATGAATAATGGTATTGATCAGAGTCATGGTGATGAATAATGGTATTGATCAGAGTCATGGTGATGAATAATGGTATTGATCAAAGTAATGGTGATGAATAATGGTATTGATCAGAGTCATGGTGATGAATAATGGTATTGATCAGAGTCATGGTGATGAATAATGGTATTGATCAGAGTCATGGTGATGAATAATGGTATTGATCAGAGTCATGGTGATGAATAATGGTATTGATCAGAGTCATGGTGATGAATAATGGTATTGATCAAAGTCATGGTGATGAATAATGGTATTGATCAGAGTCATGGTGATGAATAATGGTATTGATCAAAGTCATGGTGATGAATAATGGTATTGATCAGAGTCATGGTGATGAATAATGGTATTGATCAGAGTCATGGTGATGAATAATGGTATTGATCAGAGTCATGGTGATGAATAATGGTATTGATCAGAGTCATGGTGATGAATAATGGTATTGATCAGAGTCATGGTGATGAATAATGGTATTGATCAGAGTCATGGTGATGAATAATGGTATTGATCAAAGTCATGGTGATGAATAATGGTATTGATCAAAGTAATGGTGATGAATAATGGTATTGATCAGAGTCATGGTGATGAATAATGGTATTGATCAGAGTCATGGTGATGAATAATGGTATTGATCAGAGTCATGGTGATGAATAATGGTATTGATCAGAGTCATGGTGATGAATAATGGTATTGATCAAAGTCATGGTGATGAATAATGGTATTGATCAGAGTCATGGTGATGAATAATGGTATTGATCAAAGTCATGGTGATGAATAATGGTATTGATCAGAGTCATCGTGCAGCTCTTCACCGGGTCTCAGACAACTCTGCAGAGAGTTGTTAAATGAAGTTTAAAGATAAATTCAGACAGATGTTTCTTTATAAAACATCAGACTTCAATTTAAATTAGAATTACAATCATTTTCATCTTCAACCATACACTGTATGTTTGCACCTTTTATCCACCGTAACGACGTGTGTGTGTGTCGACCGCCGAGCGGCAGGAAGACCTTTAGTGAGACTTTCCTCCATCAGACTGAACCAGAACGGTGGAGGCTCTGTGTGAGTTTACACACATCTACAAGAAGACCATCCTCTTCTCCAGCTCACTGCTGACTCAGTCAAACTAATACAACTGATCTGAAGTGTTTCTGGTGTTAGTGTTAGTCACCGCTGCAGCTCCTTCAGCTCTGTCCTGTCTGCTTCCAGCTGGCTCATCTCTCTCATCTCTCACAGCAACAAGAACTGAAGACGGGATTAAACTGCACCTTTCTGCTACAGCACAGAGATCTGCTTTATGTCCTGCTCTGTCTTTTAAAGAACAAAACAAACATTTGAACTGGATTTGCATGAAGACACACACACACACACACACACACACACACACACACACACGCACACACACACACAGTGACACAGACTTTCTATCTAATGTCTCTTTCAGACCAAACACCAAGGTAACATGAACACGTGTTGTGTTGTAACATGTGAGAAGAGTTCACCGTCTGACTGCACCTTAAAGCAGCAGCCGCTAGAAACGGAGCAGATATGATATTTATAAAACGGTCACTATACTGTGACACTAGTGCATGAGACAGGTAGTCATGTTCCTCTGTGTCCTCCGGTGTCCTCCGGTGCTCCTAACAGCATCTGCAGGACTCTCACAGACCAATCAGAGCTGATCTGGAGTCTGCCAGCCTAATATTATATCTGTATTAAACTAAACCAGTTGATCCGTCTGGCTCGATACAAACACCTTTTATTCCTTTCAACAATAAAAAAACAAAACAATAAATCTAAAAACAACTTTTATTTAATGCTAAAATAAAAAACTTGAGATTCAGATGACTATAAAATAGTAAGAAGATGTTTCAGAGCTGCGTCCTGACAGGTGAGACTGATGAAGGTTATACTAATGTGAAAGTCCAGTTCAGGTTCAGGTAGACGAGTCAGAGTCCGAGTCAGAGTCCGAGTTGTGCTTTAATAATAATAATAATGCTGATGATGATGATGATGACACAGCTTCAGAGGAGATAAGAGATGAGAGATTAGATCAGATGAGGTCTCTCTACCTCTAACCAGAGGACGGGTTCCTCGCTCAGCAGGAAGAGACGGGGGGGAATCCTTCATACCGACTGTTTCTGATCAATAAACAGGTGATGAGTGGAGCGGATGTGTGTGTTCCAGGAATATGAATATATGAATATCTATATTATCTAGAAGCTGGAAACAGAACAGATTCAGTCAGCTTCAAGGTGAAACAACAAACTGGTGAAAAACAAAACTGAGAAAAGGTTTGTGGGTTTCATGCTTTACTATTCAGGGAGAGGTGTGACGGCAGGCAGCGCTGGTATACTGCTGACATTTAACACCCTGTGTGTGTGTGTGTGTGTGTGGGCTTTAAATGGCTCCACAGATGGCACACACACACACACACGCACACACACACACACACACACACACACTCCTCTCAGCGGAGCCTCAACATCTTGTTCTGGAGATGAAGCAGCAGCAGCATGAGGAGCTTTCTCATCTCCTCACAACAACATGTATCACCGTAGAGATGAAACAGTTCATCAACTCATCTCAAACTAATCTGGTTGTGATGGTGAATGCTTTCTAGTGTTTGTAGTGACTTTTAACAAACAAATATCTCTATACCTCTAATACATCTATAACCACTGAATGTGAAATACATTTCACTGTGCAATAAATCCTTTGATGCAATAAAGACCTCCAGTGCTACTACCGTTGTTCACATTATATTTATTACATCTACTCTACCTATTACACAAGAGACATTACCACCGTTTACATGACATCTGTTTTATTCCTCTGGTGTAATACCTGTTGATATTTATTTATTACATCTACTTTACCTGTTTGATTCCTGTTTGACTGGCTTTATAACTGTGTGTGTTTTACCTGTTATATGTCTTATCTGCCTCGTTTAGTCTGGTCATTTGTTTTAAAGCTCTGACCAGAAGAGGACACTTTGAATCTCCTTCTATTTAATACCATGACAATAAAGCTTTCTATTCTATTCTCTATTCTATTCTATTCTATTCTCTTCTATTCTATTCTAGTGAGGGGCGGACGGGAGAACTTGTTTGCTCTAAAAGCAGACCCATGTCCAGAGTTCTGTGTAACGTTGGATCACTTACATTTATTTACACTTTCACATCTCACCATCAGGTTCTTCCCTGTTTCCATTCAGCACAATCTAATTCAACAAGGTTACATACTGCACGGCACGGCACGGCACGGCACGGCTCGGCACGGCACGGATATATATATATATATATATATAGCTATCAACTATAAACCTGATGAATCCATCGGTACCAACCATGTCAGACCAGCTGGTCATGAAGGAGGTTAAGTAACGCTCTGAACTGACACTAAATGTTGGAGAGGAAAAACTGTCATGTCCATATTCAAAGGGGTCCCTTGACCTCTGACCTCCAGATCAGTGAATGTAAATGGGTTCTATGGGTACCCACGAGTCTCCCCTTTACAGACATGCCCACTTTAAGATAATCACATAAAGTTTGGGGCAAGTCATAGTCAAGTCAGCACACTGACACACTGACAGCTGTTGTTGCCTGTTGGGCTGCAGTTTGCCATGTTATGATTGGAGCATATTGTTTTATGGTAAATGCAGTACCTGTGAGGGTTTCTGGATCAATATCTGTCATTGATTTGTGTTGTTAATTGATTTACAATAATAAATATATACATACATTTACATAAAGCAGCATATTTGTCCACTCCCATGTTGATAAGAGGATTAAATACTGGACTAATCTCCTTTAAGGTTCATTTAGAACAGATGAAACGTGTGTTATTAATGTGTGATTAATAACAGGATGTTGTTGTCTGACTACAGATCTGAGTAGCTGGATTGTTTATTTGCCAACAAAGCCAAATGACTATTCTGAAATCAATCTATATCTCAAGAATAGAAGTTACATGTTGAGCCATTATGAGCACTAAAAGCTCAGAGACGCCATCAGTTACCATCACATGACAGAGTCAACAAAGCTCATCACACACTGACTGTCTCTCTGTCTCTCTGTCTCTCTGTCTCTCACTGACTGTCTCTCTGTCTCTCACTGTCTGTCTCTCTGTCTCTCACTCTTCTGTACATTAGTCTTGCAGAGCTGCAGTATATTTGTAGCCTGTGGCAGGAACACAGTGATGTACCTGATGTTTACAGATGTGTGCAAGATTCAAATGAGCCTTTTCTCTTAATGTTACCGTTGAAAGGTCACGCTCCTCTGCTCTAAATGCCATGCTGACAGCGCGGGGAACATCAGGAAATGCTTCAAACTGCAGAGAGGAAAGTGACATTTGTGAGCCAGGTGGTTTATATTTACTCAATTTACTGTTTACGGCAAAATATATCCGTCCTCTGCTGCTGCTGCTGCTGCTGTCACTGAACTCCTCCTTCATGCATCAGTCTCTCTGAAGAGACACTAAAGCTGGAGTCGGCTGGTTTATAGATAATGACAAGTTCTCACATATTTGATTTACTGAGTGATTTTATTTGTATTCAAATAAAGAAGCTTTGTGAAGGAGAGAGCTGTGGAAACTAAACTAAACTAAACTGTTCCCTGTAATTACTGCAGGATAACATCCAGCTCTGTTGGAAGAGATCAGGACATTACAGCCCGTAAAATAAAGCCTTACAGTTTGATTTCCCAGCGTGAAGCTTCACATGGTGTTTCAGAGGCTTCTCCACGCTGCAGGAGATCAACCAGAGGCTTCTCCACGCTGCAGGAGATCAACGAGGAGTCATTAAAGTAGTTCACTTTAAACATGTGGAGTTTAAATCCACATGTATTATAGAACAGCACCAGGAGCGCAAAGGAGATTCAGTTCAAACCAATTTGGTGTCATTATCGTGTTAACTTTGACAGCTGTAATAAAGACCCTGTACTGTATAGCACACACTGTATACCCTGTAACCCTGTACTGTATAGCACACACTGTAGACTCTATAACTCTGTAGTGTATAGCACACACTGTATACCCTGTAACCCTGTACTGTATAGCACACACTGTAGACTCTATAACTCTGTAGTGTATAGCACACACTGTATACCCTGTAACTCTGTACTGTATAGAACATACTGTAGACCCTGTATTGTATAGCACACACTGTAGACCCTGTATTGTATAGCACACACTGTATACCCTGTAGTGTATAGCACACACTGTATACCCTGTAACTCTGTACTGTATAGCACACACTGTAGACCCTGTACTGTATAGCACACACTGTAGACTCTATAACTCTGTACTGTATAGCACACACTGTATACCCTGTAGTGTATAGAACACACTGTAGACTCTATAACTCTGTACTGTATAGCACACACTGTAGACTCTATAACTCTGTACTGTATAGCACACACTGTATACCCTGTAACTCTGTACTGTATAGCACACACTGTATACCCTGTAACCCTGTACTGTGTAGAACATACTGTATACCCTGTAACCCTGTACTGTGTAGAACATACTGTATACCCTGTAACCCTGTACTGTGTAGAACATACTGTAGACGTGAGGAAATAAAACTGATCTGTGTTTGTTCTGTAATTCTCTGCTTTCTGTTCGCTGCATCAGCGGCTGCAGAGTGAAGACAGAAACAGGTCGGTGCACGATGGGACTTAGTTTAAATAGGTTACTTCTGTCATTGTAGAGAAAAACATCACTTTAAAAACTATAGATCTATAGATCTATATATATATATATATATATATATTATAGATACCGAGCCCTTTACAATAAGTTCAGGGAAAGGTTTGCAGAAGAAACCCTGTGAGTCAGATGTTACTGCTAACGTATTCAATCTATTATCCAACTAAAGATAAATTGATTATTGGTCATTGATTCTCCTAAAGAAGGAAGTGGAGCTGTCTGTGTGATGTTGGTCCATCAATATATGAACTCCTCATCAAGACCAGAATAATGAAGCAGCATCAGTTTACATTTATAAACCCAGAAACGTACAAAAGGAACAACAGGGAGGATGTGCAGCTACAGCTAGAGCTAGAGCTAGAGCTAGAGCTACAGGTAGAGCTAGAGCTACAGCTACAGCCACAGGTAGAGCTAGAGCTAGAGCTAGAGCTAGAGCTACAGGTAGAGCTAGAGCTACAGCTACAGCCACAGGTAGAGCTAGAGCTAGAGCTAGAGCTAGAGCTACGGCTACAGGTAGAGCTACAGGTAGAGCTAGAGCTACGGCTACAGGTAGAGCTACAGGTAGAGGTAGAGCTACAGCTACAGCTACAGGTAGAGCTAGAGCTACAGCTACAGGTAGAGCTAGAGCTAGAGCTACAGCTAGAGCTACAGCTACAGGTAGAGCTAGAGCTACAGCTACGGCTACAGGTAGAGCTAGAGCTAGAGCTACAGGTAGAGCTAGAGCTACAGGTAGAGCCAGAGCTACAGGTAGAGCTAGAGCTACAGGTAGAGCTAGAGCTAGAGCTAGAGCTACAGGTAGAGCTAGAGCTACAGGTAGAGCTACAGCTACAGGTAGAGCTAGAGCTACAGCTACAGGTAGAGCTAGAGCTACAGGTAGAGCTACAGCTACAGGTAGAGCTAGAGCTAGAGCTAGAGCTAGAGCTACAGCTACGGCTACAGGTAGAGCTAGAGCTAGAGCTACAGGTAGAGCTAGAGCTACAGGTAGAGCTAGAGCTACAGCTACAGGTAGAGCTAGAGCTACAGGTAGAGCTAGAGCTACAGCTACAGCTACATGTAGAGCTAGAGCTACAGGTAGAGCTAGAGCTACAGCTACAGGTAGAGCTACAGGTAGAGCTACAGCTACAGCTACAGCTACAGGTAGAGCTAGAGCTAGAGCTACAGGTAGAGCTAGAGCTACAGCTACGGCTACAGGTAGAGCTAGAGCTAGAGCTACAGGTAGAGCTAGAGCTACAGGTAGAGCCAGAGCTACAGGTAGAGCTAGAGCTACAGGTAGAGCTAGAGCTAGAGCTAGAGCTACAGGTAGAGCTAGAGCTACAGGTAGAGCTACAGCTACAGGTAGAGCTAGAGCTACAGCTACAGGTAGAGCTAGAGCTAGAGCTACAGGTAGAGCTAGAGCTACAGGTAGAGCTACAGCTACAGGTAGAGCTATAGCTAGAGCTAGAGCTACAGCTACGGCTACAGGTAGAGCTAGAGCTAGAGCTACAGGTAGAGCTAGAGCTAGAGCTAGAGCTACAGGTAGAGCTAGAGCTACAGGTAGAGCTAGAGCTACAGCTACAGCTACAGGTAGAGCTAGAGCTACAGGTAGAGCTAGAGCTACGGCTACAGGTAGAGCTACAGGTAGAGCTACAGCTACAGCTACAGCTACAGGTAGAGCTAGAGCTAGAGCTACAGGTAGAGCTAGAGCTAGAGCTACAGCTACAGGTACAGGTAGAGCTACAGCTAGAGCTACAGCTACAGGTAGAGCTAGAGCTACAGCTACAGCTACAGGTACAGGTAGAGCTAGAGCTACAGGTAGAGCTAGAGCTACAGCTACAGCTACAGCTACAGGTAGAGCTAGAGCTACAGCTACAGGTAGAGCTAGAGCTACAGCTACAGCTACAGGTAGAGCTAGAGCTACAGGTAGAGCTAGAGCTACAGCTACAGGTAGAGCTACAGCTACAGCTACAGGTAGAGCTAGAGCTACAGGTAGAGCTACAGCTACAGCTACAGGTAGAGCTAGAGCTAGAGCTAGAGCTACAGGTAGAGCTAGAGCTACAGCTACAGCTACAGGTAGAGCTAGAGCTAGAGCTACAGGTAGAGCTAGAGCTACGGCTACAGGTAGAGCTACAGGTAGAGCTACAGCTACAGCTACAGGTAGAGCTAGAGCTAAAGCTACAGCTACAGGTAGAGCTAGAGCTAGAGCTACAGGTAGAGCTAGAGCTACGGCTACAGGTAGAGCTACAGCTACAGCTACAGGTAGAGCTAGAGCTAGAGCTACAGGTAGAGCTAGAGCTACGGCTACAGGTAGAGCTACAGGTAGAGCTACAGCTACAGCTACAGGTAGAGCTAGAGCTAAAGCTACAGCTACAGGTAGAGCTAGAGCTAGAGCTACAGGTAGAGCTAGAGCTAGAGCTAGAGCTACAGCTACAGGTAGAGCTAGAGCTAGAGCTAGAGGTAGAGCTAGAGCTACAGCTACAGGTAGAGCTAGAGCTAGAGCTAGAGGTAGAGCTAGAGCTACAGCTACAGGTAGAGCTAGAGCTAGAGCTAGAGCTACAGCTACAGGTAGAGCTAGAGCTAGAGCTAGAGGTAGAGCTAGAGCTACAGCTACAGGTAGAGCTAGAGCTAGAGCTAGAGGTAGAGCTAGAGCTACAGCTACAGCTACAGGTAGAGCTAGAGCTAAAGCTACAGCTACAGGTAGAGCTAGAGCTAGAGCTACAGGTAGAGCTAGAGCTACGGCTACAGGTAGAGCTACAGCTACAGCTACAGGTAGAGCTAGAGCTAGAGCTACAGGTAGAGCTAGAGCTACGGCTACAGGTAGAGCTACAGGTAGAGCTACAGCTACAGCTACAGGTAGAGCTAGAGCTAAAGCTACAGCTACAGGTAGAGCTAGAGCTAGAGCTACAGGTAGAGCTAGAGCTAGAGCTAGAGCTACAGCTACAGGTAGAGCTAGAGCTAGAGCTAGAGGTAGAGCTAGAGCTACAGCTACAGGTAGAGCTAGAGCTAGAGCTAGAGGTAGAGCTAGAGCTACAGCTACAGGTAGAGCTAGAGCTAGAGCTAGAGCTACAGCTACAGGTAGAGCTAGAGCTAGAGCTAGAGGTAGAGCTAGAGCTACAGCTACAGGTAGAGCTAGAGCTAGAGCTAGAGGTAGAGCTAGAGCTAGAGCTAGAGCTAGAGGTAGAGCTAGAGCTAGAGCTACAGCTACAGGTAGAGCTAGAGCTAGAGCTAGAGCTACAGGTAGAGCTAGAGCTAGAGCTAGAGCTACAGGTAGAGCTAGAGCTAGAGCTAGAGCTAGAGCTACAGCTACAGGTAGAGCTAGAGCTAGAGCTAGAGCTACAGGTAGAGCTAGAGCTACAGCTACAGCTGCAGGTCGTTCCTCTGACCTCTGACCTCTGACCTCGTGGCTCTGCAGGCTGCACATTAGATCTGAAATGAACCGAGCTGTAAGCGTCGACTTCCAACTAAGTCAATTTGAGGCTGTTTCTATTCCCATGCAGTGAAGCGCGTACTGAACACACAGCAGCCTCCAGCCGTCCTCCTCGGGGGAAACACAGACTGACAGGCTGGAAGCTCACATTCAACCTTCACGTCTCTGGATCAGAACAATGGAAACACTATTATACACTCTATATAGTCAATACTAGGAGGGCAACATACAGACACATGTAGGAGCTGAGCTGATCTATTATAGAACCGTCACCTACAGCCGGATTATCATCAACAGAACAGATCTACTATAGAACCGTCACCTACAGCCGGATTATCATCAACAGAACAGATCTACTATAGAACCGTCACCTACAGCCGGATTATCATCAACAGAACAGATCTACTATAGAACCGTCACCTACAGCCGGATTATCATCAACAGAACAGATCTACTATAGAACCGTCACCTACAGCCGGATTATCATCAACAGAACAGATCTACTATAGAACCGTCACCTACAGCCCGATTATCATTAACATAGAAACCACAACATCATAATAATAATAATAATAATAATAATAATAATAATATAATAATAATAATAATAATATAATAATAATAATAATAATAATAATAATAATATAATAATAATAATAATAATATAATAATAATATTATTATTATTAATAATAATAATAATAATAATAATAATAATAATAATATTAATAATAATAATAATAATAATAATAATATAATAATAATAATAATAATAATAATATAATAATAATAATAATAATAATAATAATACTATAATAATAATAATAATAATAATAATATAATATAATAATAATAATATAATAATAATAATAATAATATTAATAATAATGATATAATATCTTCCCTGCGATGCCAACAGGACCTTTAGGAGATGATTACAGTCTAAATGAAAGCAGCGTATTGATTATATTAAAAACAGTTTCATGTTCTGCTTATTGATAATTCACGTGCATGTTTGAGCTTCACTGTGCACGATGATGGAGGTGCAGAGTTTAAAATTATATATATAATTTATTAATTATGAAAGTTATTTTTTTTTAATTAAAGATTATTATATATATTATATTATATATTATATTATATTATTTATTTCATATCTTGTTTTTTAAACAAATATTTGTATTGAGTTTTCTCTTCTGCGTCCTCTCAAAGCCTCAGTTCACATAGAAACATGTTTTAATCACAGTGATAACTGAGCCTCTATTTGTTGTATAATAACTATATTA
>NC_051278.1:196190-221190 GCF_015220745.1 Sebastes umbrosus
ACTGACTGACTGAGTGACTGAGTGAGTGACTGACTGACTGACTGACTGACTGACTGAGTGACTGAGTGAGTGACTGAGTGAGTGACTGACTGACTGAGTGACTGAGTGAGTGACTGAGTGAGTGACTGACTGACTGACTGAGTGACTGAGTGAGTGACTGACTGAGTGACTGACTGACTGACTGACTGACTGACTGACTGAGTGACTGACTGACTGACTGACTGAGTGACTGAGTGAGTGACTGACTGACTGACTGACTGACTGACTGAGTGACTGAGTGAGTGACTGAGTGAGTGACTGAGTGAGTGACTGAGTGAGTTAGAATGAGAGAGAATATGATCTTGGTGGCGACCGCAGCTGACTCAGAAACTCAGAAACACACGAACCGACTCACACCAGAATTAAGATGTGAAACTCTATATATTCAAAGTTCAAAGAAAATGAAATCCAAAAAACGCTGAAGATGATTTTCACAACTCAGAGTTTATTTAATCATCTTTAAAAAAAATCTGTTTTATCTTCTGACACGTGTCAGATCATCAACAACAGACCATCAACAACAGACCATCAACAACAGACCATCAACAACAGATCATCAACAACAGACCATCAACAACAGACCATCAACAACAGATCATCAACAACAGATCATCAACAACAGACCATCAACAACAGACCATCAACAACAGACCATCAACAACAGATCATCAACAACAGACCATCAACAACAGACCATCAACAACAGACCATCAACAACAGATCATCAACAACAGACCATCAACAACAGACCATCAACAACAAGCTTCGTCTTATCATATCATCAACAACAGACCATCAACAACAGATCATCAACAACAGACCATCAACAACAGATCATCAACAACAGACCATCAACAACAGACCATCAACAACAGACCATCAACAACAGACCATCAACAACAGGCTTCTACGTATCATCCTCTCTTATTATTCAGTTTAGCTCCATTATTAATATATTTATATATTATAAAGTTCAACGTTCAGTTTACAGAACAAATACATGTCACTAAGTAAATATATAATTCCATAATGAAAATAAGTAATTATTGATCATTATTGTTGTGCTGTTAAACAGTTGTACTGTTGTTAATAATCCTCTCATACATCCTGACTAATTTAAAGAAGGTTTATATATATATATATATTTTAATAATCAGGTTGAGTTGCTGTAAAGTGGAACGCTTCAGCTCCAGAAGGTGGACGTCCTCCTCAAACTAATACAAGTCATTAAAACTATTAATATTTAATGTCTTTCTAATATGCTTAAATGCTGCAAAACTATTACAGTCTTTATTCATTATTCATTATTATCTCTTTTATTCTATTTTATTTTATTAAATGTTATATTTTAATACAATCTGCTTATTTTGTGTAGTTTCATGATTTTTATTTATTTATTTTTATTGTTATTTTTATTTCCTTGTATTTTATTGATCTTTTATTACCTTAAATACCTTATATATTATATAATACCTTACATATATGATATGTAAGGTATTATATAATATCTTATAATATATAATATAAGGTATTATATAATATCTTATATCTCTTACTGCTTTCTTATTCAGTGAACTTTTATATCGGTTGTTTTGGTGTTTTAGTCTCTAAATACATTTTTAACACTCAAGTTGCATTTGACTTGTTTGAAAGGTGCTATATAAATATATTGATTGATTTATTCTTTATTTATTAATAACAAATAATACATATTCATTATTCATATATTAGTTTTTATTTATTTTGTATTATGTGTTTGATGTTGTTTCATTCTCATGTTAACATGAGCCGGGTTAGTAACAGCAGAAACACTGTGAGCGGTAAAATGACTGAACATGGGATCATTATTATTATTATTATTATTAATAATTGAATTTATTACTCATTAATTAATTAATGAAGGTGATTTTCTAACAGAAGTCTCAGTGTCCCACATTAGAGAATCAACATCAGTGATGGTAACCTTTAGAGCATTAGAGAGCTGATGTGTCTGATATCTGATATCTGGTCTGAGGAGGAGGAAACATCCTGCAGGTCTCAGAGGTTCTGGTTCAGGTTTAATGTGTTGGATTCATATCACAAAATATTACAGAAATATTAAAAACATACAGTATTAGTCCCAGATTATTCTGATTCACCATCATCATCATCATCATTAATGTGTGATCTGACTGAGAGAGAGAGGACGGTGTGAGGAGGGGAAAACAACCTCTAAATATCAAATATTAAATGTTAAATGTTAAATATTAAATATTTAATATTAGATATTAGATATTAAATGTTGTTGCTTCTCACCATCAAACAGGAAGTTTATGACATTTAGATGATGTTGTTGTTGGATGTTTCCACACTGATAATAAACCTATAGGTCCTATACTATATACTATATACTATACACTATATACCTACAGGTCCTACTGTACCTGTCAACACACACACATTATTATTAATAGTATTATTAGTGTTATTAGTAGTAGTAGTATTATTGTAAAGGAAGTCGGGATATTTAGTTATTTTATTCAAATCACACGTTTATTAAAAGAATAAATGAACTGCTGATTTAATTAGGACGTATGTAATGTGACATAATGTTATATAATGTTATATAATGTTATATTTGTTGTATGTGTTCCTCTGGTTATCTGGGAGAGATTATATATATATATATAACATATATATATATATAATAGTTCAATAATATGAAAAGAAACATTAAATACTAAAGTAACGCGGCTGTGGAGAGATTACAAGATTAGAAGATTAGGATATTATAAAATAGATTAATTCAATTTAAATAAAACAAAACAAAATAAAGGCGTTAATCAGACCAGAACTCCTCTCTCGCCTCTGTAACCGGAATCCTCGTCTTTACGGGTTACAGAGGACTTACACCGGGTGGAGGAGGGGAGAAGTTAAACTCAGAGCTCATATAGTTCATATATGTAGAGATTGTTATACTATTGTATTGTTATATAGTGTATTTCTTATATCTTATCGCGGCCCATAGAGGCTACATAAACTGAATAAACTGTTTATACGTGCACGTTTGTTGCGAGTTACAGATATGATAATAATCAATACTTTATTGTCTGCTGTTTGTGTTGAAACTGATATTAAAGGAGACATTAAGACAACATCTCACATCCAGACAGGACTCATTACAACACATTACACACATTAAGACACATGAAAACATGAATAGAAGCTCCATTAGCAGCAGCAGCAGGTATGTGGACATATTATCATTATACATGTGATCAGCGTGATATCGATAATAACATCAGGCTGCTATCGATCCGATCAGCTGTGTTGAATGTCTGATATCCGGGTTTATATTTAGAGTTAAACTGCAATTATATTGATTTACTGCATTATGTTACCTGCTCTGTGTCCTCTAGATTATAGATTATAGATTATAGATTATAAACCAGCCCGCTGCTCTCTACCTCTGTTATTATACCCCCCCCCCCCCCCCCCCCCCCACACACACACACACACACACAGTCATACATACTGTACATGTGTATCTGCACATAATGACCGTCTGATCCAGATGTCAGCAGCTGGAGAACAGAAACTGGACGATTCATCACTTTTTGCGCTCCTTTACGCACTGGAACGCACGCTCCTTTACGCACTGGAACGCACGCTCCTTTACGCACTGGAACGCACGCTCCTTTACGCACGCACGGGTACGCATAATATGTATGTATAATATGTAGGAGCATTCTGACTGGACTCTGCACTGCTGTTGATTCCAGCCTAAAGACATCCCATAATATATTCTATTATATATTATTATAGAGAGATACTATAACTAACACAGGAAGCACTTTAACTATTAACACTAAACACAAACACACCACCCTAACCCTGTAATGGTCCAGCTGGAGTAGTACTGGAGTATTACAGGCCGACTAGAGAACATGCACAGACCAACAATAATAATAATAATAATATAACTATAAAATACCAGGTGATTCTGTCTGACAGTTAAACGAGTTTAAAGAAGTCATGAATCAACAGGAATCAGTGGACAGAGAGATTAACACCGACATGAAGCTCTGCTCCTCAACTCAACACTGAGATATTAACAGAAACACACCAGCACATGTAATTCACTATTTAGTTATTGATGGTCATATCATTCTTAATAACATGGAGGTCAAATACTAATTAATAAATTACACGTTGGAAGACAAATTAGGTATTTTAGTGACCTGTCGTCGCCTCCACATCCTGTTTAGAAAAATAACCACGTGATAAAATGTCCTTATCTTCTCTAGTGAATCTCACCGTGAAGGACTCCAGAGGAAATATCTATTACTCTATAATAACAAATACAATATATATGATGTGACTTTTAATAAATTAAATGAGTAAGATAAAGAGAAGAAGAGCTGAAACTGTCTGTAGCAGCAGTACTAGTCAAATATGGAGAGAATATACTATAAAACACTATAAATCATATTAAATACTATTAAACTATATTAAATTATATAAACTATATTAAACACTATAAACACTATAAACTATATTAAACTATATTAAACTATATTAAACTCTATAAACTATATTAAACACTATAAACACTATAAACTATATTAAACACTATAAACTATATTAAACTATATTAAACTATATTAAACTCTATAAACTATATTAAACTATATTAAACTATATTAAACACTATAAACTATATTAAACTATATTAAACTATATTAAACTATATTAAACTATATTAAACTATATTAAACTATATTAAACTATATTAAACTATATTAAACTATATTAAACTCTATAAACTATATTAAACACTATAAACACTATAAACTATATTAAACACTATAAACTATATTAAACTATATTAAACTATATTAAACTCTATAAACTATATTAAACTATATTAAACTATATTAAACACTATAAACTATATTAAACTATATTAAACTATATTAAACTATATTAAACTACATTAAATTATATAAACTATATTAAACACTATAAACACTATAAACTATATTAAACACTATAAACACTATAAACTATATTAAACTATATTAAACACTATAAACTATATTAAACTATATTAAACTCTATAAACTATATTAAACTATATTAAACTATATTAAACTATATTAAATTATATAAACTATATTAAACACTATAAACACTATAAACTATATTAAACTATATTAAATTATATAAACTATATTAAACACTATAAACACTATAAATTATATTAAACTATATTAAACTATATTAAACTATATTAAACACTATTAAACACTATAAACTATATTAAACTATATTAAACACTATAAACACTATAAACTATATTAAACTATATTAAACTATATTAAACTATATTAAACACTATAAACTATATTAAACTATATTAAACTATATTAAACTATATTAAATTATATAAACTATATTAAACACTATAAACACTATAAACTATATTAAACTATATTAAACTATATTAAACTCTATAAACTATATTAAACACTATAAACACTATAAACTATATTAAACTATATTAAACTATATTAAACTCTATAAACTATATTAAACACTATAAACACTATAAACTATATTAAACTCTATTAAACACTATAAACACTATAAACACTATAAACACTATAAACACTATAAACACTATAAACTATATTAAACTATATTAAACACTATAAACACTATAAACACTATAAACTATATTAAACTATATTAAACACTATAAACACTATAAACTATATTAAACTATATTAAACTCTATAAACTATATTAAACACTATAAACACTATAAACTATATTAAACTATATTAAACTCTATAAACTATATTAAACACTATAAACACTATAAACTATATTAAACTATATTAAACTATATTAAACACTATAAACACTATAAACACTATAAACTATATTAAACTATATTAAACACTATAAACACTATAAACACTATAAACACTATAAACTATATTAAACTATATTAAACTCTATAAACTATATTAAACACTATAAACACTATAAACTATATTAAACTATATTAAACTATATTAAACTCTATAAACTATATTAAACACTATAAACACTATAAACTATATTAAACTATATTAAACTATATTAAACACTATAAACACTATAAACACTATAAACTATATTAAACTATATTAAACTCTATAAACTATATTAAACTCTATAAACTATATTAAACACTATAAACACTATAAACTATATTAAACTATATTAAACTCTATAAACTATATTAAACTCTATAAACTATATTAAACACTATAAACACTATAAACTATATTAAACTATATTAAACTCTATAAACTATATTAAACTCTATAAACTATATTAAACTATATTGAACTATATTAAACTCTATAAACTATATTAAACTACATTAAACTATATTAAACTATATTAAACTACATTAAATTATATTAAACTCTATAAACTATATTAAACTATATTAAACTATATTAAACTACATTAAATTATATTAAACTATATTAAACTATATAAACTATATTAAACACTATAAACACTATAAACTATATTAAACTATATTAAATTATATAAACTATATTAAACACTATAAACACTATAAACTATATTAAACTATATTAAATTATATAAACTATATTAAACACTATAAACTATATTAAACTATATTAAACTATATTAAACTCTATAAACTATATTAAACTATATTAAACTATATTAAATTATATTAAACTATATTCAACTACACTGTAAACAATGTCTGTTAATGTCCAGCAGGATTTCAACAGTATTGCTAAAAACAGTGCTTTACTGTTAATACAAAAGAAAACCTGTTAAATTAATTATATTATAAGTATAATGCATTCGTAATAAACATCCCTTTCCTGCTGATCAGCTGTCTAAAGTCTCATCAGTAACAGCTTCATGCAGTAGTTGTTGAGTTCTGGGACCTGATCTGCTCATGTGAGGCTTGTTCATTATACATGATGGTAAAATCAGTGAATTATCTTTATTGTTCTTCATCACATGTTGTTCTGGTTTCATTCTGTGCTTGTAGCAGCTAGAGACACACAACAAGTCTATCATAGCCTTTTTCCTAACAACCTTTAATTGTATTTAGTGTGACTGTTCCTATGTCTGTAACCTGCTAAGTCTATTCATCTATAGGCAAAAAATAATGTTTATTAAAATGTATGTAAAAAATAAATAGTGCATTAAAACAAATCAGTAAGATAATGAAAAAGAAAGGTGAAAAACACAGCTATATAATGTTTCTTTAAACAGTAAATTAACTGTTAAATACTGTGAAATTAATAAAATTCAAACAGTATTTTTCATTAACAGAACAAAGCTGTAAATATCAGCGACAGTATAATAATGTTAATTTTACAGAAACATAAAGGCAAAACCCTGCTGCCAGTTCTTTACTGGTATTTTACTGGGACATTCTTAACAGTGTATATTAAACTATATTAATGACTTTAGACTAAAGTACTAAACCCCACAGCTCCACCACAACCTCAAGTCATATATGTAGTTTATTAGTAGTTTATATGTAGTTTATTATGGAGGTTATTTTAGGAATTATTTGGAGGAAACGTCTATTTCTGTTATTAGTGAGGATATAAAACACAGACTGGCTGTTTAATGCTGTTTAATGATGAGAATCAGCAGCTGGTTGTGGTTCATGTTGGTGAAAGATTGAAATTTATCAGAAAAGCGTCTAAAATAAAGTGTGAAGTTCAGTTTCAGGAGTTTGAGACGGAGGAGAGAGGAAGGATCTGAGCAGAGAGATGTTGTTGTTCTACTGTAGTGATGATCTGTGATGGAGGATCAGGAGGGATTCTGTATGGAGGAGGCGTCCTCTAGTGGAGACACAACACAACTACACCAGCCTGCCTGTCTCTGTCTGTCTCTGTCTTCTCCTCTTTCTCTCTTTCTTTCTCTCTTTCTTTCTTTCTTTGTAACACTCCCACGGTGACATTTCCTATATTACTGTCAGTCAGCAGGTCTGGTTTCAGTTTCTGAACCCCCTCATGATGATGATGATGATGATGAAGGTGTTCTTCCCACCAGGTAAACCCTCCTCCACATGTGATGACTGGATGATGTGATGAAGTGGAAACAGTCAAACACAACAAGTCCATGTTTCCTGGAAAGCACCAGTTTCCAACCTGTATCAGTATCTGTATCTGTACCTGCATCTGTACCTGCATCTGCGTCTGCGTCTGCGTCTGCGTCTGTATCTGTATCTGTATCAGTATCTGTATGATCAGAGCTCAAACCTCTGTTAATATGATGCTCTCAGAGTAAAACTCCGCCGGTAGAGGGAAGATCCTGATATCATCAGAGAGCTGAGAGGACATTTGTGAATTTTTACTGCACTACATTCACCTGCTCCAGCTGGAGTTACACACCACTGAATCAGGATTTAAGATTAAAATATGAGAAGCTTCAAATAAAATAATACAATAATCCACAAAGAGACACAAAACAACTACAAAGAGACACAAAACAACTACAAAGACACACAAAATAACTACAAAGAGACAAAAAGTAACCACAAAAAGATGCATAACGACTACAGAGAGAGCATCATAAAGTCATATATATATAAATACATATATATAACTAGTAGCTGTTATAGTTATATAGTTAGTATATATACTATAACATATATATATATATATATATATATATATAACTAGTAGCTGTAGTAACTGTAGTAACTGTAGTAGCTGTAGTAACTGTAGTAGCTGTAGTATAGAGTATACTGTAGTAACTGTAGTAACTGTAGTAACTGTAGTAGCTGTAGTATAGAGTATACTGTAGTAACTGTAGTAACTGTAGTATAGAGTATACTGTAGTAACTGTAGTAGCTGTAGTAACTGTAGTAACTGTAGTAGCTGTAGTAACTGTAGTAACTGTAGTATAGAGTATACTGTAGTAACTGTAGTAACTGTAGTAACTGTAGTAACTGTAGTAGCTGTAGTAACTGTAGTTACTGTAGTAACTGTAGTATAGAGTATACTGTAGTAACTGTAGTAGCTGTAGTAACTGTAGTAACTGTAGTAACTGTAGTAACTGTAGTAACTGTAGTATAGAGTATACTGTAGTAACTGTAGTAACTGTAGTAACTGTAATAACTGTAGTAACTGTAGTAGCTGTAGTAACTGTAGTAACTGTAGTATAGAGCATACTGTAGTAACTGTAGTAACTGTAGTAACTGTAGTAACTGTAGTTACTGTAGTAACTGTAGTAGCTGTAGTAACTGTAGTAACTGTAGTATAGAGTATACTGTAGTAACTGTAGTAACTGTAGTAGCTGTAGTAACTGTAGTAACTGTAGTAACTGTAGTATAGAGTATACTGTAGTAACTGTAGTAACTGTAGTAACTGTAGTATAGAGTATACTGTAGTAACTGTAGTAACTGTAGTTGCTGTAGTAACTGTAGTAGCTGTAGTCACTGTAGTAACTGTAGTATAGAGTATACTGTAGTAACTGTAGTAACTGTAATAACTGTAGTATAGAGTATACTGTAGTAACTGTAGTAACTGTAGTTACTGTAGTAACTGTAGTAGCTGTAGTCACTGTAGTAACTGTAGTATAGAGTACACTGTAGTAACTGTAGTAACTGTAGTATAGAGTATACTGTAGTAACTGTAGTAACTGTAGTTACTGTAGTAACTGTAGTAGCTGTAGTCACTGTAGTAACTGTAGTATAGAGTATACTGTAGTAACTGTAGTAGCTGTAGTAACTGTAGTAACTGTAGTATAGAGTATACTGTAGTAACTGTAGTAACTGTAGTAGCTGTAGTAACTGTAGTAACTGTAGTATAGAGTATACTGTAGTAACTGTAGTAACTGTAGTAGCTGTAGTAACTGTAGTAACTGTAGTATAGAGTATACTGTAGTAACTGTAGTAGCTGTAGTAACTGTAGTAACTGTAGTATAGAGTATACTGTAGTAACTGTAGTAACTGTAGTAACTGTAGTCACTGTAGTAACTGTAGTAACTGTAGTATAGAGTATACTGTAGTAACTATAGTTACTGTAGTAACTGTAGTATAGAGTATACTGTAGTAACTGTAGTAACTGTAGTAACTGTAGTATAGAGTATACTGTAGTAACTGTAGTAACTATAGTAACTGTAGTAACTGTAGTATAGAGTATACTGTAGTAACTATAGTTACTGTAGTAACTGTAGTATAGAGTATACTGTAGTAACTGTAGTAACTGTAGTATAGAGTATACTGTAGTAACTGTAGTAACTGTAGTAACTGTAGTAACTGTAGTATAGAGTATACTGTAGTAACTATAGTTACTGTAGTAACTGTAGTATAGAGTATACTGTAGTAACTGTAGTAACTGTAGTATAGAGTATACTGTAGTAACTGTAGTAACTGTAGTAACTGTAGTATAGAGTATACTGTAGTAACTGTAGTAACTGTAGTAGCTGTAGTAACTGTAGTAACTGTAGTATAGAGTATACTGTAGTAACTGTAGTAACTGTAGTAACTGTAGTTACTGTAGTAACTGTAGTAGCTGTAGTAACTGTAGTAACTGTAGTATAGAGTATACTGTAGTAACTGTAGTAGCTGTAGTAGCTGTAGTAACTGTAGTAACTGTAGTATAGAGTATACTGTAGTAACTGTAGTAACTGTAGTAACTGTAGTATAGAGTATACTGTAGTAACTGTAGTAACTGTAGTTACTGTAGTAACTGTAGTAGCTGTAGTCACTGTAGTAACTGTAGTATAGAGTATACTGTAGTAACTGTAGTAACTGTAGTAACTGTAGTATAGAGTATACTGTAGTAACTGTAGTAACTGTAGTAGCTGTAGTAACTGTAGTACCTGTAGTATAGAGTATACTGTAGTAACTGTAGTAACTGTAGTAGCTGTAGTAACTGTAGTAGCTGTAGTAACTGTAGTAACTGTAGTAACTGTAGTATAGAGTATACTGTAGTAACTGTAGTAACTGTAGTAACTGTAGTAGCTGTAGTAACTGTAGTAACTGTAGTATAGAGTATACTGTAGTAACTGTAGTAACTGTAGTAACTGTAGTAGCTGTAGTAACTGTAGTAACTGTAGTATAGAGTATACTGTAGTAACTGTAGTAACTGTAGTAGCTGTAGTAACTGTAGTAACTGTAGTACAGAGTATACTGTAGTAACTGTAGTAACTGTAGTAACTGTAGTAACTGTAGTATAGAGTATACTGTAGTAACTGTAGTCACTGCAGTCACTGTAGTCACTGTAGTATAGAGTATACTGTAGTAACTGTAGTAACTGTAGTTACTGTAGTAACTGTAGTATAGAGTATACTGTAGTAACTGTAGTAACTGTAGTAACTGTAGTCACTGTAGTCACTGTAGTATAGAGTATACTGTAGTAACTGTAGTAACTGTAGTTACTGTAGTAACTGTAGTCACTGTAGTATAGAGTATACTGTAGTAACTGTAGTAACTGTAGTCACTGTAGTCACTGTAGTAACTGTGGTATAGAGTATACTGTAGTAACTGTAGTAACTGTAGTATAGAGTATACTGTAGTAACTGTAGTAACTGTAGTAACTGTAGTAGCTGTAGTATAGAGTATACTGTAGTAACTGTAGTAACTGTAGTAACTGTAGTATAGAGTATACTGTAGTAACTGTAGTAACTGTAGTAACTGTAGTATAGAGTATACTGTAGTAACTGTAGTAACTGTAGTAACTGTAGTAGCTGTAGTATAGAGTATACTGTAGTAACTGTAGTAACTGTAGTAACTGTAGTATAGAGTATACTGTAGTAACTGTAGTAACTGTAGTAACTGTAGTATAGAGTATACTGTAGTAACTGTAGTCACTGTAGTCACTGTAGTATACAGTATACTGTAGTAACTGTAGTAACTGTAGTAACTGTAGTTACTGTAGTATAGAGTATACTGTAGTAACTGTAGTAACTGTAGTAACTGTAGTATAGAGTATACTGTAGTAACTGTAGTAACTGTAGTTACTGTAGTAACTGTAGTAACTGTAGTAACTGTTGTCACTGTAGTATAGAGTATACTGTAGTAACTGTAGTAACTGTAGTCACTGTAGTTACTGTAGTAACTGTAGTATAGAGTATACTGTAGTAACTGTAGTAACTGTAGTCACTGTAGTCACTGTAGTATAGATTATACTGTAGTAACTGTAGTAACTGTAGTAACTGTAGTTACTGTAGTAACTGTAGTAACTGTAGTATAGAGTATACTGTAGTAACTGTAGTAACTGTAGTTACTGTAGTAACTGTAGTATAGAGTATACTGTAGTAACTGTAGTCACTGTAGTCACTGTAGTCACTGTAGTAACTGTAGTATAGAGTATACTGTAGTAACTGTAGTAACTGTAGTATAGAGTATACTGTAGTAACTGTAGTAACTGTAGTAACTGTAGTTACTGTAGTATAGAGTATACTGTAGTAACTGTAATAACTGTAGTATAGAGTATACTGTAGTCACTGTAGTAACTGTAGTAACTGTAGTAACTGTAGTAATTGTAGTATAGAGTATACTGTAGTCACTGTAGTAACTGTAGTCACTGTAGTCACTGTAGTAACTGTAGTATAGAGTATACTGTAGTAACTGTAGTCACTGTAGTCACTGTAGTCACTGTAGTAACTGTAGTATAGAGTATACTGTAGTAACTGTAGTAACTGTAGTTACTGTAGTATAGAGTATACTGTAGTAACTGTAGTAACTGTAGTATAGAGTATACTGTAGTCACTGTAGTAACTGTAGTAACTGTAGTAACTGTAGTATAGAGTATACTGTAGTAACTGTAGTAACTGTAGCAACTGTAGTATAGAGTATACTGTAGTAACTGTAGTAACTGTAGTTACTGTAGTAACTGTAGTATAGAGTATACTGTAGTAACTGTAGTAACTGTAGTATAGAGTATACTGTAGTAACTGTAGTAACTGTAGTATAGAGTATACTGTAGTCACTGTAGTCACTGTAGTCACTGTAGTATAGAGTATACTGTAGTAACTGTAGTAACTGTAGTTACTGTAGTAACTGTAGTAACTGTAGTATAGAGTATACTGTAGTAACTGTAGTAACTGTAGTAGCTGTAGTAACTGTAGTTACTGTAGTAACTGTAGTAACTGTAGTAACTGTAGTTACTGTAGTCACTGTAGTTACTGTAGTAACTGTAGTAACTGTAGTAACTGTAGTCACTGTAGTTACTGTAGTAACTGTAGTAACTGTAGTAACTGTAGTTACTGTAGTAACTGTAGTATAGAGTATACTGTAGTAACTGTAGTAACTGTAGTATAGAGTATACTGTAGTAACTGTAGTAACTGTAGTAACTGTAGTATAGAGTATACTGTAGTAACTGTAGTTACTGTAGTAACTGTAGTAACTGTAGTATAGAGTATACTGTAGTAACTGTAGTTACTGTAGTAAAGAGTATACTGTAGTAACTGTAGTATAGAGTATACTGTAGTAACTGTAGTAACTGTAGTAACTGTAGTATAGAGTATACTGTAGTAACTGTAGTTATTGTAGTAACTGTAGTAACTGTAGTATAGAGTATACTGTAGTAACTGTAGTCACTGTAGTCACTGTAGTCACTGTAGTAACTGTAGTATAGAGTATACTGTAGTAACTGTAGTAACTGTAGTTACTGTAGTATAGAGTATACTGTAGTAACTGTAGTAACTGTAGTATAGAGTATACTGTAGTCACTGTAGTAACTGTAGTAACTGTAGTAACTGTAGTATAGAGTATACTGTAGTAACTGTAGTAACTGTAGCAACTGTAGTATAGAGTATACTGTAGTAACTGTAGTAACTGTAGTTACTGTAGTAACTGTAGTATAGAGTATACTGTAGTAACTGTAGTAACTGTAGTATAGAGTATACTGTAGTAACTGTAGTAACTGTAGTATAGAGTATACTGTAGTCACTGTAGTCACTGTAGTCACTGTAGTATAGAGTATACTGTAGTAACTGTAGTAACTGTAGTTACTGTAGTAACTGTAGTAACTGTAGTATAGAGTATACTGTAGTAACTGTAGTAACTGTAGTAGCTGTAGTAACTGTAGTTACTGTAGTAACTGTAGTAACTGTAGTAACTGTAGTTACTGTAGTCACTGTAGTTACTGTAGTAACTGTAGTAACTGTAGTAACTGTAGTCACTGTAGTTACTGTAGTAACTGTAGTAACTGTAGTAACTGTAGTTACTGTAGTAACTGTAGTATAGAGTATACTGTAGTAACTGTAGTAACTGTAGTATAGAGTATACTGTAGTAACTGTAGTAACTGTAGTAACTGTAGTATAGAGTATACTGTAGTAACTGTAGTTACTGTAGTAACTGTAGTAACTGTAGTATAGAGTATACTGTAGTAACTGTAGTTACTGTAGTAAAGAGTATACTGTAGTAACTGTAGTATAGAGTATACTGTAGTAACTGTAGTAACTGTAGTAACTGTAGTATAGAGTATACTGTAGTAACTGTAGTTATTGTAGTAACTGTAGTAACTGTAGTATAGAGTATACTGTAGTAACTGTAGTTATTGTAGTAACTGTAGTAACTGTAGTATAGAGTATACTGTAGTAGCTGTATTTATTGTAGTAACTGTAGTAACTGTAGTATAGAGTATACTGTAGTAACTGTAGTAACTGTAGAAGAATATGAACTCTTCTGAGAACGTCTTTGTCATTCGTGACTTCTCTTACAACTCCAGAGTGATGAGCAGAGATGTTGGAGATGTTCTGACTCATTTACTGTATCTGAGCGTAACTGGTGATGAGAAGAGGTGCAACAGAACACACACACACACACACACACACACACACACACACACACACACACACACACACACACACACACACACACACACACACACACACACACACACAGTGACAGGATATTCAGCGTTGACATTTATTGATCAGGAAGCTGACATCTGACTCATCAGAACACACCAACACACTCAGATCCAGAGAGGTCTGAACGCTGGAGATCTGAGTCCCTGAATGACGTTAAGACTCAACATGACGTACACACATGCACACACACACACACGCACACACGCACACACACCCACCCACCCACGTGCACACACACCCACACACACACATGCAATAGTTTTTAGTTTGAAGCTATAAATGAAAAGGATGAAATGATTCTACTGTGTTCCATATTGAAGACCTTAAAGGAGCTCAGGTTAAGAGAGCAGATTTTATATATTAATTTATATGTAATTAAAATCTAGACCAAACTACTACATTAATAATCCCCATGGACTCTACCTGAGGCTCCATCACGAGGTACCTCAACCCCCCGGTTGAGAAACTACACATCACTGAGTCATGAAGTTCAACAGAGAGACGATGTCACAGTTTCACGTTCAGACAAACCAAAACCAGTTTGACTGAAACCAGAACGGAGCTTAAAGTCAACTCTGGACCGGTTTACTCCTTCTGTGTTTTCTTCTTCTTTATCTGTTCTCGTGTTTACTGTGAAAATACGCTCCACTTCAAGTGAAGTTCCTGCTGCTGCCGTCTCCTCCTGAAGCTCTGTGCTTCTTCAGAGGCGATCACTCACAAACAGAAGTAGTGGTAGTTTTAAGACACACACTGAGGCAGAGGACTGATCATTATAGGTAACAGATTCTCGTGTAGTGAGGCTGATTAGCCGGATGTTAGTTTACAACGAGGGGTGAAGTTGTTTCGTTTATGAAATGTCAGAAAATGTCCAAAGTCCAAGAAGACGTCCTCAGATGTCTCACAGATATTCAATTTACTGTCATAGAAAGAAACCAGAACATATCCACATTTAAAAGCTGCAATCAGAGAATTAATGACTCAGACCGATCAATCGATTATCAGAATAGTTGATGATTCATTTAATAGTTGAAAACTAATGGATTAATCGTTTTGTTAGAAAAAAATGTTAGTAAATTATGAAGAATGCAGATTATAACTGGTTAGAGCCCCAGATGGTGTCTTCATGTTCCTTATTTTATATATCCAGTATATATCCCAAATCTCCAGTTTAATATCATTAATGATGAAGAAAAGCATCAAATCCTCACATCTGAGAAGCTGAATTAAATAATATTTGGCATTTTTGCTTGAAAAAGGACTAGAATGACGAATCAATTATCTATCTAGAGCAACTAACCATTATCTTCATTGATGATTAATCTGTTGATTATTTTCTTGGTTAATTGATTAGTTGTTTGGTCTAGAAAATGTCAGAAAAGTCCAAGATGACGTCCTCAAATGTCTCAAAGATATACAGATATTCACAGAGGAGGAAAGAAACCAGAACATATTCACATTTAAGAAGCTGCAATCAGAGAAATTAGTCTTTTTCTTTTTCTTAAAAAATGACTCAAACCGATCGATTGATTATCAGAATAGTTGGTGATTAATTGAATAGTTGATTAATCGTTGCAGCTCTAAAGAAGACTTTAAAAGACTCTAAATTAAAGGTTTTATTGACACACTTCAAATTCATATAAAAATAATCTGCGTTTTTATTCCACCAGTCTGTAAACGCAGAGATCGAACGTTGAGTTACTGTTCTCTTACAACACACACTAAATGTACGGTACGTTGTGGTGAGACAGATTCATCTGAGTGTTTCAAAGTCAGGGACTAACTTTCAATCTGAACTTTAAAGCAAAGAGAGTCTGAACATCTGACCAACTCCATCTGCTGAGGAAGACAGTGTGATTCAACCAAAAGCTCCAGAGCAGCTACTAAATGGACTTTTAATAGACAGTTTAGTCAATCTATTAAAATCCATAAATGTATTTTTGATTAAAGGGAGGAAACTCAATGTATAAATCCTGTCAGGCTCATAATGTGACTGTGCATTAATAGTATATATCCCCTTGAGACTAATACTTCATATACTGATATATAAACTGTCTTTAATGTGAGCAGTAGTTTGTATATGGAATCATTTGGATGTGATATTCAGGTGGAGTATATTATGATAAAGATGTAAAGTGCGGTCTATTCTCAGACTGAAGGAACGCAGCAGATCGTCGTGTTTCTGGATGACACATAACGAGTTCTCACTTCTCCTGCAGCTGCTCTTATCTGCTGTAAATATACAATTATAGATTCTGAAGAAACAAATGTCTCTACTACATATATTACTGTCTCCGTGTCGAGCTCCAATATTACACTGACTCAACTCCATCACTGACTTCTATTTAACCTGCAGTTAATGTCATCTAGTGTTCGTCAAATAGCAGCTAAATCAGCATTAATGTAGTTTCAGACAGTTAAAGGTTGATGTTAAAAGAGTTACAGGAGTCGTGTATATCTGTACATGATGCTCAGACTCAACCTCACGCCCACCTTCTGGTTTTACACACGTATTCAACGTCATGAGAAGGGACTCCCGGGAGTCCATCAACCATGTGACCCTCATGTAAAGTCTCCGTGCATCACTTCCATCATTCATCACAACTCTTTACTAAAAGTGTTCACAGCAGGGTTCCACAGCAACATCTAACTGATCAATGCTTTGGCGACTAAGTAACACGACAACGTTTGAGACACGGGGACTAAAGGGACATTCTGGGAGGAAGATAATAATCCACATTATTATAAAGAGCGGTGAAGGGCGTGTAGAGAGGAGGTCGGGGTGAACGGCGTGTAGAGAGGAGGTCGGGGTGAACGGCGTGTAGAGAGGAGGTCGGGGTGAACGGCGTGTAGAGAGGAGGTCGGGGTGAAGGGCGTGTAGAGAGGAGGTCGGGGTGAACGGCGTGTAGAGAGGAGGTCGGGGTGAAGGGCGTGTAGAGAGGAGGTCGGGGTGAACGGCGTGTAGAGAGGAGGTCGGGGTGAACGGCGTGTAGAGAGGAGGTCGGGGTGAAGGGCGTGTAGAGAGGAGGTCGGGGTGAACGGCGTGTAGAGAGGAGGTCGGGGTGAAGGGCGTGTAGAGAGGAGGTCGGGGTGAACGGCGTGTAGAGAGGAGGTCGGGGTGAAGGGCGTGTAGAGAGGAGGTCGGGGGGGATGGAAACACCAGACTGTCACCAGACGTTCACCAGGACACGGCCGTTCGTGTCCCGGGTGAAACCACAGGTCAACGTTGATTTAATTACCGTGTAATTTCCGTACTTAAGTTACGGCGCTTCCAGAGTTATCTTGTTGATATGAAACTGATATATTTGACTTCAGGACGTCTCTGACTTCATACTGTACTTCTACATAAATCAAACATTCTTACTGGATTCATTTAGATGTTTTTTCAAAGTAAGAGTCCCTAGAAGTGTATGATTCAACGTTTCCCCCGTGGTCTAGTGTTGGAAAAGTTAACTAAAGTCTATATAATAAGTACTGTAAGGGATAATGTCCAGCTAGAGGCTCATTGTTGTGAACTAAACAACAATGAGCCTCTAGCTGGATAATAGAGATTATTACACGGCTACTGACGGAAGAGATCAATACCACCGTTAAGTCTCCAGTAGAAGGAGCATTAATCTGATCCAGTTGAATAAGGCTGGGTGTAATGACTGACAGCTCCATCAGATACCGTATGTGTGTTGTTTTTAATGTGTACGGGGGTGGGAGAGTGTTTGGTGCTTCTCTACCCGGCAACAGAGCGCTGAGCTGAGTCATCTCTGTCGCAGCCCTCCCACGCCTACCCACGCTGCACTGCTCTCGGTCTCTGTCAGTGCTGGAGATGCACGGCCACGGACACGATACCAAAACTAACTGCATCACTAGATCGGGCCCACAGACGACAAAAACACACATTTACCGTAAACGGGTTGGGGGGGTGGGGGGGTTGACGGAACAGGGCTGGCATCGCTGGGTGGGAGAGTCGCTTTGAGAAGCTTCTTCTGACAACATGTGGAAACTGATACCACGAATAGATCACTATCAGGAGGTGAAGAACGAGAGAGAGATATTGGGTGTCTGCTGACCGACTCTCTCTCAGCCACAGTTTCATGATACTGATCAACACCGACATTCATCAAGGTGAAAATATGATAGAAGCCAGAGGAGACCCGGCTCAGCTGAACAAATACAACAGATATGTGATAGTGAACTATTCTAATGAGCCGTCCAGATCCTGTAGGTTCAGTGTTGGTGGAAAGACAAACCCTCACACTACTAACCACCACTGAGACGTCATGCTATTCATGGTTCTGTCGGGTCCATTCCTCAGTTTTTAACAGAGAGAAATACATTTAAAAGGTATTTTTGACCTCAAAGGTATGCCTAAACTAAACAGGCTGAAATAAACTCGGTATAAACAGTTGTTAAACTTGTGTTTGGTGTATTTTTTCTCTGTTGTTCCAATGCTAATGGTCATTGTATTCTACATGGTTGAAAGCCTGTTTATTGACCTTCACAATGATGTCACACTTGTAAGGATCATGTATTTGTGGGATGAGCAGCACAGCTGATGATGTTGGTAGCCGCGGTGCCGATGGTAAACAGTGTATTCTCCTGTTGGTGTTGACTCTTGTTGTGAGTTGTTTGGTGGATGATTGAACTCTCTATCAGTAACAAGGAACAAACAAGACATATTGATTGATTGAATCCACCGTCAGGAGCCTCAGTAGCGGTGGAAGATCCATACGCAGCCACAACAGCCTGGCACCTCCTCCTCATGCTGGTCACCAACCTGGTCACACGTTGCTGTGGGATGGCGTTCCATTCCTCAACCAGGATGACACTTGCTTTTGCGGAACACCAGCTTCAACTTGCCCCATTGCGCCGGCGTAGGAAAAGTACAATTTGCCGATGTTTGTTCCTTGTTACTGATAGAGAGTTCAATCATCCAATCCACCAAACAACTCACAACAAGAGTCAACACCAACAGGAGAATACACTGTTTACCATCGGCAGAGCATTTTGGCAAAGTTTTCTTGGGCGCTCCCCACATAATAATATAATATACACACAATAATACTAAATACACACATCACCAGCCGGGCTGCTCATCACACTAATGCCTGCTGAACCTCTGAGTCAAGTCATGTGTTTGTTTGACCCCTCCCTCACGCTCCCAGAGCAACTGACCTAGTGTAAAGAGCGAGAAAGTCTGCTGAGCGTCTAATAATGAATGAATGAATGAATGAATGAATGAATGAATGAATGAATGCATGAATGAATGAATGAATGAATGAATGAATGGGTTTATGTTGGAGTTAGTTGAAAGCTACTGTACGAACGCTACCGGGTGCCTCGGTATCAAGACGCCGAGGCACTAATATACGTATACTTATATCATAGTAATAGTAGCGTACTCTAAAGTGTACTACTTCAGTACTTCTTTGGACTAAACTGGCCCACTGTTTAGTTTATAAAAGTATACTTTAAATGTACGAGTAGTAAACTTTGAGTACACAACTAGTTTACCTCCAGGTTGTATTTTGTACTGCAACTATAATATAAAGAATACTACAGTACTTCTACTAGTTTAAGAGTTTTTACTGCAAATATACTTGTACGTTTTCTTAAGTGAACTTATAATACTTAGCCAAATATACTTTTCAGTATACCTTCAGTATAAGCCAAGTACACTTAGACTGATAGTTGTTGATCTAAGCCAAGTACACTTCAGTATCATTTTGTTAAGTGTATCTCTGATAAGTACATAAACAGTAATCTGAAAGTGTCTTCTGTTATCTTAAGTTTAAATGAATGAACTTGTCTTTATGAAGGGAGTCTCCTGCAGGACTGTGCAGATTCTGGAGGCAACGGGACCAGGTTCTGGGATCAGAAGCGTTCTGGTTTCCGTCTGTAGTAGTAGTACTAGTATCGACCAATCGGGTCGGAGCAGGCTTCGGTTGAACGTGACCAATCGGACATCGTCTGATTGGTTAAAGTAGAGCTTGTAAACTGGCTACTTGTGTCACAACGCGGTCGGAGACGACGTCTCAAATCCAGATTCAAGTCTCAAGTTGCTGATCGGACTCTAAACACGGGAAGTCCCGGCTCGGATCTCCGCCGGCTACACCAGAACCACAAATACAGCCCGCTGGACCCAGAGGTTGATCCGTCCTCAGACCGATAGCTGAGAATGGATGAATAAATCAATCAATCAATCAATAGAAAGGGATACGTAAGGCTTTCTCTGTCTAAAGTTTCTGCCACTGCGAGTCCTACTGGACCTACAGAGCAATAGTTCATATAATACTATGTATGTACAACATATTATTAATAAAGTACACAAGCAGTCTGAGCAGGAACACGGTGAGATCAGTGTTCTGACGGTCTCCTCATGTGACCACGGATACAACACAGCGCTCACAGATCATCAGTCCGGACTGTGAAACTCCCTCTGACGTCTCTGAAGGACTCATTCCTGAACACCGACTGATGGAGGAGATTAAAGCTCCATCACCCGGTTCCATCTGAAGAAGACAGCCGCTGTAATATCACCAGGGAGATAGATACTGTACCACACTTTCACTTCAGCCCTTCACAGGTGCGGTCAGTGCGTCACGCCACGACTACATGACTAAGTTTGGAGCAGCGGGCTGCGAGCCAAGAGCCAAATATAGAAGATATCTGCCGCAACCTGACCGACATCCAAACAATCTGACATCCAAACAATCTGACAGTCCTCACGCTGATACTCACCGGCAGAGTCCACATTTACATCTTCAGACCAGCGCTGCAGACGGACAAACCTCGGCTGCACGCTGGGCTAGTTATTGATGAAGGAACATCCCTCACTATGATCTATGATTATGATCTATATGACCTATGTGATCTATATGATCTATGTGATCAATGATCTATGACTATGATTTATGATCTATGATCTATTTATAAAAGAAGGAGATTCATCGACTGCTGTTTGGAGACTTCAGAGGAATAGAATCTCAGAGTAACGTCAGAGAACATTCAGCGCTTCACACACACACGAGTCCAATCCACCAAACGTTCGGAAAACGTTTGTAATATTTTCCAGCGAGCTGATTGAATCTTTCCTCCTCTTTAGTGCTCTCACAAACTTACAATCTACATTTTATTTGTTGTTTTATGAAACCTTTTAAAACAGAAGTGCTGATCCAGAACGACACCAGTCGTCCTCTAACCAACCCAGAGACACTGAGAGACACTGAGAGACACTGAGAGACACTAAGAGACTCTGAGAGACACTGAGAGACACTGAGAGACTCTGAGAGACACTGAGAGACACTGAGACTCTCCTACAGCTGCATTCCTTCTCAGATCGATAAAAACCAGCCAATAATGAATAAAGAACACTCACCAGTTTGTCAGTCTTCATCCTCCTCTTCATCAGAAAGTCTCTTTAGTGCAGACTGAGAAGGGCTGAGAGAGAGAGAGAGAGAGAGAGAGAGAGAGAGAGAGAGAGAGGAAGAGAGAAGGAATGTTTTAATCATTCAGTTCTCTTCCCACACACATAGCAGAGAGTCCTCCTCATGCTGAACCACACGGAGACACACTGAGACACACTGAGGTCTGACCTCCACAGGTCAGGGATGAATCAGGAGGAAGGGGGAAGAAGAAGAAGGGAGGAGAGGAAGGGACGGAGATTAAGAGAACAAGAGAAGGACGTTAAATGATAAAAAAGCCAGAATAGAAAAGAGGAATGAAGAGAGAAGAGTAGATGAGAGGGAGGAGAGAGAGGGAGACTTGGCTGAGTCATCGGTAACCACCACTTCCTCTAAGAGCTCTACTAATGAGTGGCCAACTTTCTGTTCTGAGGCACGCACGCACGCACGCACGCACGCACGCACGCACGCACGCACGCACGCACGCACGCCTCCTACTTCAGCTGCAATCTCTTTTTCATCTCTCAGCTTCAAACTGCTCTCAGTATTTTCCTCTAGCAGATGTGTGTGTGTGTGTGTGTGTGTGTGTGTGTGTGTGTGCGTGTGTGTGCGTGTGCGCGTGCGTGTGCGCGTGCGTGTGCGCGCGTGTGTGTGATAAAGCCTGAGAAGTGGACCCGTGCACTGACCTCACTGTGTGTGTGTCATGAGAAACAATCTGCTGCTATATTCAAACATAAACAGTGTTTCCCAGAATTCCCAGGGGCCGGGTTTCCTGACGTTTATCCATCCAGTGAAGGGTTAATGAACGGCCTTGATTAATGTCCGGTTCAGACGACACCATATCAGCCCCATTACAGCCCGATTACAGCCCGACTACAGCCCGACTACAGCCCGACTACAGCCCCATTACAGCCCGACTACAGCCCGACTACAGCCCGACTACAGCCCGACTACAGCCCGATTACAGCCCGACTACAGCCCCATTACAGCCCGACTACAGCCCGATTACAGCCCGACTACAGCCCCATTACAGCCCGACTACAGCCCGATTACAGCCCGACTACAGCCCCATTACAGCCCGACTACAGCCCGACTACAGCCCCATTACAGCCCGACTACAGCCCGATTACAGCCCGACTACAGCCCCATTACAGCCCGACTACAGCCCGACTACAGCCCAACTACAGCCCGACTACAGCCCCATTACAGCCCGACTACAGCCCAACTACAGCCCGACTACAGCCCCATTACAGCCCGACTACAGCCCAACTACAGCCCGACTACAGCCCCATTACAGCCCGACTACAGCCCGACTACAGCCCGACTACAGCCTCATTACAGCCCGACTACAGCCCCATTACAGCCCGACTACAGCCCCATTACAGCCCGACTACAGCCCCATTACAGCCCGACTACAGCCCCATTACAGCCCGACACGGCCGAGGAGGGGATCAGGAACCATAAAGGAGTGTCGTGTGCGACAGTCGATGGTTTTATCTGGTGTAGTGTGTCATAGTACATGAGTATGACATAGTATTCACCAAGAAGAAGTTCCACCACATATACAGTAGTACGTAACACCCCCTAACACCAGGATTCTTATAGCAGCCTCAGCCTCAGCAGCCTCAGCAGCCTCAGCAGCCTCAGCAGCCTCAGCAGGCTCAGCAGCCTCAGCCTCAGCCTCAGCCTCAGCCTCAGCCTCAGCAGCCTCAGCAGCCTCAGCCTCAGCCAGAGCAGCCTCAGCAGCCTCAGCAGCCTCAGCCTCAGCCAGAGCAGCACTGTGTTTAAAGGTGTCATCTGGACCATACAGTAGTTGTACATGCTGACGCAGCAGTTATGAGACGGATGAAGTGAAAACAGAAATGACTGCGTCCTCCTGAGACTGTTGATCTCCTCCTGTGATATTCAGATCTCTCTGAGGACAGTCAGACGTCTCCTCACTGACACTTCATCCTGATACACCACGAGCTGTAACACAGCACTGATCCTCCACAATACCACACACTGAGTCCTCTCTATAAACTCTATACTCTATATATACTCTATACTCTATACTCTATATATACTCTATATACTCTATACTCTCTACTGTATATACTCTATACTCTATATATACTCTATACTCTATACTCTATATATACTCTATATACTCTATACTCTATATATACTCTATATACTCTATACTCTCTACTGTATATACTCTATACTCTATACTCTATATATACTCTATATACTCTATACTCTCTACTGTATATACTCTATACTCTATATATACTCTATACTCTCTACTCTATACACTATACTCTCTACTGTATATACTCTATACTCTATATATACTCTATACTCTATACTCTATATATACTCTATATACTCTATACTCTCTACTGTATATACTCTATACTCTATACTCTATATATACTCTATATACTCTATACTCTACTGTATATACTCTATACTCTATATATACTCTATACTCTCTACTCTATACACTATACTCTCTACTGTATATACTCTATACTCTATATAAACTCTATACTCTATATATACTCTATACTCTCTACTGTATATACTCTACTCTATACTCTACTCCAGGGGTGCACACACTTTTTCAGCATGCGAGCTACTTATAAAATGATCAAGTCAAAATGATCTACCTACTATAAAAATGCAAAACATATATTTATTTATAAATAT
>NC_051278.1:226190-243690 GCF_015220745.1 Sebastes umbrosus
CCTCAGAACGAGGAGGTTAACGGTAACTTCATGCTCAGGACGAGGAGGTTAACGGTAACTTCCTGCTCAGAAGGAGGAGGTTAACGGTAACTTCCTGCTCAGAAGGAGGAGGTTAACGGTAACTTCCTGCTCAGAATGAGGAGGTTAACGGTAACTTCATGCTCAGAATGAGGAGGTTAACGGTTACTTCCTGCTCAGGACGAGGAGGTTAACGGTAACTTCCTGCTCAGAATGAGGAGGTTAACGGTAACTTCATGCTCAGGATGAGGAGGTTAACGGTAAATTCCTGCTCAGAATGAGGAGGTTAACGGTAACTTCATGCTCAGGATGAGGAGGTTAACGGTAACTTCCTTCCTCAGAACGAGGAGGTTAATGGTAACTTCATGCTCAGGACGAGGAGGTTAACGGTAACTTCATGCTCAGGATGAGGAGGTTAACGGTAACTTCATGCTCAGGACGAGGAGGTTAACGGTAACTTCCTTCCTCAGGACGAGGAGGTTAACGGTAACTTCATGCTCAGGATGAGGAGGTTAACGGTAACTTCATGCTCAGGACGAGGAGGTTAACGGTAACTTCATGCTCAGGATGAGGAGGTTAATGGTAACTTCCTGCTCAGGATGAGGAGGTTAACGGTAACTTCCTGCTCAGAATGAGGAGGTTAACGGTAACTTCATGCTCAGGATGAGGAGGTTAAGGGTAACTTCCTTCCTCAGAACGAGGAGGTTAACGGTAACTTCATGCTCAGGACGAGGAGGTTAACGGTAACTTCATGCTCAAGACGAGGAGGTTAACGGTAACTTCCTTCCTCAGGACGAGGAGGTTAACGGTAACTTCATGCTCAGGATGAGGAGGTTAACGGTAACTTCATGCTCAGGACGAGGAGGTTAACGGTAACTTCATGCTCAGGATGAGGAGGTTAACGGTAACTTCCTGCTCAGGATGAGGAGGTTAACGGTAACTTCATGCTCAGGATGAGGAGGTTAACGGTAACTTCCTGCTCAGGATGAGGAGGTTAACGGTAACTTCCTTCCTCAGAACGAGGAGGTTAACGGTAACTTCATGCTCAGGATGAGGAGGTTAACGGTAACTTCCTTCCTCAGGACGAGGAGGTTGATGGTAACTTCCTGCTCAGGACGAGGAGGTTAACGGTAACGTCATGCTCAGAAAGAGGAGGTTAACGGTAACTTCATGCTCAGGATGAGGAGGTTAACGGTAACTTCCTTCCTCAGGACGAGGAGGTTGATGGTAACTTCCTGCTCAGGACGAGGAGGTTAACGGTAACTTCATGCTCAGGATGAGGAGGTTAACGGTAACTTCCTGCTCAGGATGAGGAGGTTAACGGTAACTTCAGTGACAAACAACAACCAGCTCTAACCTTCCACAGCTCTGAGTCTGAGGTGCTTCTGAAAGCTAGAAGAGGTTTCCATCCGTCTGTCTCTCCTCCTCCTCACAACAACACTTCCACCTCTGTCCTCCAGCTATCAGTTTACCATCACTGGTCGCCGCGGTGACGTGAAGTGGAACAACTCGTCTGGTGATGTTGAACCGTGGAAACAGTGCTGGGAGGAGGAGATCTCTCAGCTAGTGGGAATAGCCCAGCACCCACACACCCGTTTACTGCTTCTCTCTCTCTCTCTGTTAATGTCACAGTATACTGTATACATCCATCATATACAGGGTGGACAAAATAACAGAAACATCCATCAACACAGAGCAGTAGTCCTGCAATAAATAACTACAGTATGTTATAGCAAGAATGCTTCGTTCTGGCTTTCTATAATATCTGCACCTGGCAAATACACTATGGTTAAGGTATGGTTAGAGTTAGAATACACTATGGTTAAGGTATGGTCAGGGTTAGAATACAGTATGGTTATCCCCAGTGTCAGTAACATGGTGACTGGTACTCTGCCGGAGTAAACTGGGATGAACCAAAGGAAACATTCACATTGTCATCCTCTCCTAAACTGTTCTCTAGATGAGACAGTGGATAACAGCATTATAGCAACGATGCCGTGCACAGAGACGCCTCTGAATTCATTCAGCAACTCCTCCACTACAACTGACTACAATATAAATAACACAAAGCACACAGATTCTACAAAGGTTTAGTCAGGATAGGACCAGGAGGACTCTCCATCTGGACCACTGGGATACCCAAAGGTTTAGTCAGGATAGGACCAGGAGGACTCTCCGTCTGGACCACTGGGATACCCAAAGTGGGTAGGTTCAGACTTATCACGGCCTCAGTCACATATTACACAGTAATGTTTCTATTTAAATTAATTCCCAGGCTCTGCTCCCTCGTCTTTCCTCCCACATTCCCTCCGTCTCCCTCAGTCCCGTCTGGTCCAGTCTGGTCCAGTCTGGTCCAGTCCGGTCTGGGTCATGAGTCAGAGGGAGCAGAGGATCTGACTCAGCTCCTCTGGAGTCTAAACACTATTAGTTTCCAGGTGGGACACTGAGACACTATTGTGTTTCTGATTAGACACGTGGACAGACGTGGAGGGGGAGGATAGAGGGACTTTCCCCCCTCAGAGAGTCCTGTGTTGGTGTGGGAACCTACTGGATGAGGAGCTGCCAACGTCTGCATCCTCCTGACTTAGTGTGTGTGCCCAGATTGATGTGTGTGGTCCTGATGATTAATGCCTGATGAGACAGTGAGACCACCTGGACTGCTGCTGGAGGAGGGACGTCTTTGTCTCCACTGAGGGTCCAGCAGTGACTCAGTTCAGCGTCAGTAATGCCCAGACTCATGACTGAAACACTCTAAATATTCTTTTATAGTCACTGCTGTTATAAAAGTCTAAACTAGCAACGAATAATTGATCAGTTGATAATTGATCAGTTGATAATTAATCGTCAATCAGTTAAATGTCCCGTTACAATCCACCGATCACATCAGCCTGACCCAACGGACCGCCTGCCTTTCTCATATCTACTGCTATTGATCCCAAGTTTTGTTTCTAAGTGACTGATAGGGACAATCAATTCTGTAATTGGTCCAATATTGAGGAATAACGTAGCAACAGTCTGTTATGAAGAAATGACTCTGCTGGAAACTGGTCTGGTGGTACACATGGTGTGGTTCTGTGTTGGGCTTGGTCCGTTGGTACACATGGTGTGGTTCTTTGTTGGGCTTGGTCCGTCGGTACACATGGTGTGGTTCTGTGTTGAGCTTGGTCCGTCGGTACACATGGTGTGGTTCTGTGTTGGGCTTGGTCCGATGGTACACATGGTGTGGTTCTGTGTTGGGTTTGGTCCGTCGGTACACATGGTGTGGTTCTGTGTTGGGCTTGGTCCGATGGTACACATGGTGTGGTTCTGTGTTGGGCTTGGTCCGTCGGTACACATGGTGTGGTTCTGTGTTGGGCTTGGTCCGTTGGTACACATGGTGTGGTTCTTTGTTGGGCTTGGTCCGTTGGTACACATGGTGTGGTTCTTTGTTGGGCTTGGTCCGTTGGTACACATGGTGTGGTTCTTTGTTGGGCTTGGTCCGTTGGTACACATGGTGTGGTTCTGTGTTGGGCTTGGTCCGTTGGTACACATGGTGTGGTTCTGTGTTGGGCTTGAACGTTGGTACACATGGTGTGGTTCTGTGTTGAGCTTGGTCCGATGGTACACATGGTGTGGTTCTGTGTTGGGCTTGGTCCGATGGTACACATGGTGTAGTTCTGTGTTGAGCTTGGTCCGTCGGTACACATGGTGTGGTTCTGTGTTGGGCTTGGTCCGTCGGTACACATGGTGTGGTTCTGTGTTGGGCTTGGTCCGTCGGTACACATGGTGTGGTTCTGTGTTGGGCTTGGTCCGTCGGTACACATGGTGTGGTTCTGTGTTGGGCTTGGTCCGTCGGTACACATGGTGTGGTTCTGTGTTGGGCTTGAACGGTGGCTGGAGATGTCCTCTCAAGGAAAATATGTCTTTCCCCTGTGATGTGATGACTGTGTTGTTGGACCTGACTGATCTGGATCTTCCCTCCCAGAGGTTAAGGGGTTAACCTGGCTGCCAGTAGATGCATCACATCTGAGTGGAATCATGAGGATCCTCCTGATATCACTCAGTGGATTAATGAGCTAAATTCATGTGCTCCCTTGGAAACAATAACCTCTGCTATAAGAGGTCGCCCACAGCTTCTCTATAGGATATGGGATCCATGGATCACTTATATAGGATCTACTTAACCTAACCTTAATTACTAATTATTATTTTCTATGTGCTGTTTTATTTATTTATTTATTTTACATTTAATTAATTAATTAATTAATTATGAGGAAGGCTGGACCTGTCTCCGTGTGGGAGTGGGAAGCGATGTGTATGTGTGCATATAATGTATATGTATGTTCATATTCATTGTTAAATGTAAGATATAATTTGTTTTTTGTATTATGGCACCGGTGTTATGTTTGTTGTTTGTTATGTTTGTTATGTTTGTTATGTTTTGTTATGTTTTGTTATGTTTTGTTATGTTTTGTTATGTTTGTTATATTTGTTATGTTTTGTTATGGTTGTTATGTTTTGTTATGTTTGTTATGTTTTGTTATGTTTGTTATGTTTTGTTATGTTTGTTATGTTTATTATGTTTGTTATGTTTTGTTATGTTTGTTATGTTTTTTATGTTTTGTTATGTTTGTTATGTTTGTTATGTTTGTTATGTTTTGTTATGTTTGTTATGTTTGGTTATGGTTGTTATGGTTGTTATGTTTGTTATGGTTGTTATGGTTGTTATGTTTGTTATGTTTTGTTATGTTTGTTATGTTTTGTTATGGTTGTTATGGTTGTTATGTTTGTTATGTTTTGTTATGTTTGTTATGTTTTGTTATGGTTGTTATGTTTTGTTATGGTTGTTATGGTTGTTATGTTTGTTATGTTTTGTTATGTTTGTTATGTTTTGTTATGGTTGTTATGGTTGTTATGGTTGTTATGTTTGTTATGTTTTGTTATGTTTGTTATGTTTTGTTATGGTTGTTATGTTTTGTTATGGTTGTTATGGTTGTTATGTTTGTTATGTTTTGTTATGTTTGTTATGTTTTGTTATGGTTGTTATGGTTGTTATGGTTGTTATGTTTGTTATGTTTTGTTATGTTTGTTATGTTTGTTATGTTTTGTTATGTTTGTTATGTTTTGTTATGTTTGTTATGTTTTGTTATGTTTGTTATGTTTTGTTATGGTTGTTATGTTTTGTTATGGTTGTTATGGTTGTTATGTTTGTTATGTTTTGTTATGTTTGTTATGTTTTGTTATGGTTGTTATGGTTGTTATGGTTGTTATGTTTGTTATGTTTTGTTATGTTTGTTATGTTTTGTTATGTTTGTTATGTTTTGTTATGTTTGTTATGTTTTGTTATGTTTGTTATGTTTTGTTATGTTTTGTTATGTTTGTTATGTTTTGTTATGTTTGTTACGTTTGTTATGTTTTGTTATGTTTTGTTATGGTTGTTATGGTTGTTATGTTTGTTATGTTTTGTTATGTTTGTTATGTTTTGTTATGTTTTGTTATGTTTGTTATGTTTGTTATGTTTGTTATGTTTGTTATGCCATGTTTGAAAAAAAGGAATAAAAAGTATTTTCCAAAAAAAAAAGGAATAAGAGACTGTAGAACGCCGTGATCGACCAATCAGAATCAAGTATTCAACAAAGCCGTGTAATAATATTAAGGAGCCAGCAACAAACAGAGAGAGTGATTGGTTCTGTAGTTGTGGTCTGAAACGGTGCAGCTGCCCCACAAACACCGATAACATCAACTCACAGCTCAATCAATACACACTATATACAGACACACACACACACACACACACACACACACACACACACACACACACAGCCACAGCTGTGTCTGTCTCCACTGAGCTCATCTACTGTGTGAACCGAACCCTGCCTGCTTCTCACTGCTCTGCCTCATTGTTGTCTTTAAGTTCACCAATCAATCAATCAATACCTCCAGCTGACACCCGCCAACCAATCAATACCTCCCATTCCTCAGGGCGGCGGGGCTTCAAACGTTCAAACGTTCCCCCTCTGGAGACGACGGAGGTTTAAAGACTCTACTGATGGAGATCTGGAGGAAACAGACTCTCTGAGCCTGAACTCCATCACACAGACACTCAGCTGAGGATGATGATGAGGAAACACTGTCCTCTACTGGAGACAACCAGCACCACACTGAGACCACACTGAGACCACACGGAAGTCAACAAGGTCACATCTGTCTCCGGTCTGCTGAGTATTTAATCTCCTTTAAGATGTTTAGTACTCAGTGAGATGTTCTCAGTAATATAGAGCATGTGAATACCACCTTTAACTTGGTGTAGATGCATGTATTAAATATGTGCAGAATGAATATAACTGCAGCGTCGGTGTCTTAAGGAGCAGTTCTGTCTCTTCAGGGACGTCATGTCAACATCTCTGTGTGGAAAATACTCTTATGGAGGAAAAGCCCTGTTTTTATTCTAAGAATTATGAGACCTTTTTCATGAAAAACAGAACTAAAATCAGATTGTTTTTAACGAGAGACCTTTAAACCAGAACATGTCCTGCCTGTTCAGGTTAATACTGTTGGTCCTGTTTGGGTTGAGACATGAGGACATACTAAGGTCTTATTGTTACTGGTCTGATCAGCTGGACATTGAGATGTTTCTCCAGGATCAGTTGAACCGATATGACTTCACAGATATAACACGATGCATCAGGCCGGCTCTAAAGGGACGATCAGTCAGCTGTTCCTCAGACGTCCCTCTTCAGAAGGTTCTCAGGGCTGGATTAAAGTGAACAGGCGGGATGTGTTCCCTTCCAGGAAATCAAGCTCTCAACTAAATGAGAGCTTCTCATTCATTCAGAAAAACTGAACGCATTATGCTCCGGTCACTTTGAGAACTTTCTTAGTTTAACTTTTCATTTTCAGGGGTTCAGAGGGTAGAGCGGATCGTCCACCAATCGGCGGTTCGATCCCCGGCAACCACAGCTTTGAGTGGTCAGAAGACTAGAAAAGCACTATATAGATATATACAGTATAAATGGTGTGTGACTTTATATCGTTTGGAATGAAGTGTTGCTGTAAGATATTTAGTATTTCATTATTTAGTATTGTGTGTATGTTTTTGGTTTTAGTGTGTAGAGTTTCAACAGAGAGGGCTCTAGTTTTACAAACTGGGTTTTAGCAGTTGCAACCAACCTGCAGCAGATGAGGATCCTCCACTGAACGTCACGTCTGAGCTTCACCACCGGGTGGCGATAGAAGCCTGCAGAGCTCCAGGTGGAGGAGGTGACACCGGCTCCACATCCATCCACATCCATCCACAATGGAACGTGTGGTGTATAAATACTGTGGAGAGTAAAAGAGAACGAGGTTATATATATTTATATATACATAAATATAAATATATATATCTATATAAATATAGATATATATATTAGGAAGTTGTTTTCAAACCTTGAAGTGATTTACTGTCACAAACATTCAGGTTAGAGTCTCTTATTATTTTTTAAGAATGAATGATGAGCATTGGATGAGCCGGTGGTTCAATAACTAGAGATGCATTAAACAGACGTATATGTTCTGTTCATTGTGAGCTGAGGCTTTGACCTTTGACCTTTTCTTTCACCGTGTGTGCTCACAGGAAGTAGCTGCAGCTCAGTGAAATAAAAGCAGATATGTAAATGCATGTGAGGCATGAAGAGATAAGCAACGGACACGTGATCGCTGAGTTTCGGGCTCCACCACCACCACTTCCTCTGCTGGTGCTGTGAAGCTACTGGGTGCAGGTCTTTACTGGAAACCAGTAGCTCTGACTAAAAACACCACCGTAGTAGTACGCCATCGGTTAGAGAGGAACTGCACAGTGACAGACAGTTAACCCTTCAGTGGCATCAGCATCATCATCATCATCATCATCATCATCATCATCATCATCATCATCATCATCATCATCATCATCATCATCATCATCCACCCAGCTGCACCCTGCGGCAGCACCTTACTGGAAACCAGTAGCTTTAACTGTAAACCAGCAGAACCTCTGTGTGTTCTGGGTGTGAGTTCCTGCTACGACTCTGACACACCCAGTTATATCAGGAAGAGGATTGGTTTCAAAGTTCATGTTCTGATAACTGAGTGTTGCTTATTAAGGTGTGAACATGAAGGCGGTTCAGTCCTCTGAAGGAACTGGAAATGAGAACAGACCAGTTCCTGATGTTCTCGCTACTGAGTCCAAACCTCCACCGACACAGAACCACTTTACGTTTAATACTCGTCCTTTCTCCGTCATCGTCTCCAACAGCACACTGCAGATGCACCTCAAATGAGATGCAGACGAAGCCAGAGAATAAAAACAGAGAAATATGATATTAATATTAACCTCTTGGACCCGACGGACTCGACGGACCCGACGGACCCGACGGAGCCGGTACCGGTACCGGTCCAGCTGAGCTGTGTTAAAACCTTCATTAAATGCTGTGTTGGTGTTTTGTGTGACTAGTCTGTAACAGACGAGGCCTTAACGCCACTAAAACAACACTCACACTGGATTTAGTCCAAACGAGGTTTGACTCACAATCATTTCCATATTGTAGTTACTAAATCAACGCAGGAGAAACTCTATCTTTACTTTATAATATTATTATATTGAATGTTCATACTTGACTTTGTTCTCTTCTTTACATTGTTATTGATCTGATCCGTTATTATCTACTTCATCATATTTCATTATTATAATAAAAACTATCTGTTATCTATTTAACGATCTATTGGACTCCATCTGGAGTCTGAATTATACAACGGAGGAGTTTATTACTGATGTTCTACTGATGCACGATGGTAGAATGAGATGATGCACAATGGTAGAATGAGATGATGCACAATGGTAGAATGAGATGATGCACAATGGTAGAATGTGATGATACACAATGTTAGAATGTGATAATGCACAATGGTAGAATGTAATGATGCACAATGGTAGAATGTAATGATGCACATGGTAGAATGAGATGATGCACAATGGTAGAATGTGATGATGCATAATGGTAGAATGTGATGATGCACAATGGTAGAATGTAATGATGCACAATGGTAGAATGTAATGATGCACAATGGTAGAATGTGATGATTCACAATGGTAGAATGTAATGATGCACAATGGTAGAATGTAATGATGCACAATGGTAGAATGTGATGATGCACAATGGTGGAATGTGATGATGCACAATGGTAGAATGTGATGATACACAATGTTAGAATGTGATAATGCACAATGGTAGAATGTAATGATGCACAATGGTAGAATGTAATGATGCACAATGGTAGAATGTGATGATTCACAATGGTAGAATGTAATGATGCACAATGGTAGAATGTAATGATGCACAATGGTAGAATGTGATGATGCACAATGGTAGAATGTGGTGATGCACAATGGTAGAATGTGATGATGCTCAGGGTGAATGTGATGGTTAAAGGCTCCATTGTGTGCCCATAGCCTCCTGTTGTGGATATCAGGAGGATTTTAGAGACAGATTCTCTTTCAAGAGGTAGAAAACCCATTTGGCACACTTTGGGTATCCCAGAACTTCACCTTCCAGCACCGTATAGGACTGTACAGGTTAATACATATATATATAAAAACAGCTGTGCACGCTACGTTTCCTTCTTCAGCTCCACTGTAGTCCTGTTTCCATCAAAATATGTGAAATGTTCCGCCCTAGAAGTTGTGTTCTTGCAGACTGTTTATTCCTCAACATATTTCTATTCATCCTGAACAGCTGTGATCTCTTTCATCTGTGAGCAAATATAAAACATCTGGAGCGGATCACATGAGCTGATTTCTTATTGTCTGAGCAGCCGAATCTGAACCATTCTGAGACGTCTTTCTAAGGAATGGAAACAACCGTCTTCGGTGGAGGTACCGTCACTCACTCTAGTGATGAGACACGTAGACTACATGTTCTACAGGTGATCAGAACATCTGCAGTGATGAACGGTGTGATGAGAGACGTAGACTACTGTACATGTTCTACAGGTGATCAGAACATCTGCAGTGATAAACGGTGTGATGAGAGACGTAGACTACTGTACATGTTCTACAGGTGATCAGAACATCTGCAGTGATAAACGGTGTGATGAGAGACGTAGACTACTGTACATGTTCTACAGGTGATCAGAACATCTGCAGTGATGAACAGTGTGATGAGAGAGGAATGCTGCAGGCAGGTTTAATCCACGGTGCTTTCACTTTGCCTCCACAATAAAAGGATAATAAAAGGTTACAGCTGGCCACAGGAGCGACAGGTATGCACACACACACACACACACACACACACACACACACACACACACACACACACACACACACACACACACACACACACACACACACACACACACACACACACACACACACACACACTGCACCCACACAGCGTGCACAAACAGTCCTCTACGCAGGTCAATGAGTCTAGACGTACATTCTTCTACACGCCTTCGCCTCACAGATCCAACGCTGCCGTCATGTGAAAGTCACATTAAACAAATGATGTGGTTTCTTGTTTCTCACCAGAAAACACTCAGAGCCTATTGGCTCATCTGAAGGATGCAACACGGCGCCTATCGAGGTTACCATCGAGGCGGCTGTGACTAGTTCCTGAAAAGTTCAGATGCTGGAGATAAGAGAGAGAGAGAGAGAGAGAGAGAGAGAGAGAGAGAGAGAGAGAGAGAGAGAGAGAGCTTATGTCAGAATGAAGCCTCGATAGAGACAGAAGAGGAAGAGCTGCTGTCACTGTGCTAAGACTGACACAGGGTTGCCAGATACTCCTTCAGAGGAACCAGGTAGTCCTGCAGAGAAACCAGGTACTCCTTCAGAGGAACCAGGTACTCCTTCAGAGGAACCAGGTAGTCCTGCAGAGAAACCAGGTACTCCTTCAGAGGAACCAGGTACTCTTTCAGAGGAACCAGGTACTCTTTCAGAGAAACCAGGTACTCCTGCAGAGGAACCAGGTACTCCTGCAGAAGAACCAGGTACTCCTTCAGAGGAACCAGGTACTCCTGCAGAGGAACCAGGTACTCCTGCAGAGGAACCAGGTACTCCTGCAGAGGAACCAGGTACTCCTTCAGAGGAACCAGGTACTCCTGCAGAGGAACCAGGTACTCCTTCAGAGGAACCAGGTACTCCTTCAGAGGAACCAGGTACTCCTGCAGAGGAACCAGGTACTCCTGCAGAGGAACCAGGTACTCCTGCAGAGGAACCAGGTACTCCTTCAGAGGAACCAGGTACTCCTGCAGAGGAACCAGGTACTCCTGCAGAAGAACCAGGTACTCCTTCAGAGGAACCAGGTACTCCTGCAGAGGAACCAGGTACTCCTTCAGAGGAACCAGGTACTCTTTCAGAGGAACCAGGTACTCTTTCAGAGGAACCAGGTACTCCTGCAGAGGAACTAGGTACTCCTTCAGAGGAACTAGGTACTCCTTCAGAGGGACCAGGTACTCCTTCAGAGGAACCAGGTCCTCCTTCAGAGGAACCAGGTCCTCCTTCAGAGGGACCAGGTCCTCCTTCAGAGGGACCAGGTTCAGGAACTCAGGTACTAGTTAAAGTCAACATCATCCGTGCGTAGCGGCTCTAAGTCATCTGTAATCCGACCAATGAGACTCCAGGATTCAGTGGAGTCTATAAGGAGTGACGGAGAGCTGATTTCAGGATGTGTGTGATAGAAGTTAAAGCTGCCTACTCATTTGTCTTTGTCGCTGCACAAATAGACACCAGTTCTACTTTCATGTGAAGGAGCTATCTGTGGTTAGCATCTCTCTCTGCAGCATAAAGAGCAGCAGTAGCCTCTGAAGACGTCTGCTGACTGCTGACTGACTGACTGCTGACTGACTGACTGCTGACTGACTGCTGACTGACTGCTGACTGACTGACTGACTGACTGCTGACTGACTGACTGCTGACTGACTGCTGACTGACTGACTGACTGACTGCTGACTGACTGCTGACTGACTGCTGACTGACTGACTGCTGACTGCTGACTGACTGCTGACTGACTGACTGCTGACTGACTGACTGACTGCTGACTGACTGACTGCTGACTGCTGACTGACTGCTGACTGACTGACTGCTGACTGACTGACTGACTGACTGCTGACTGACTGCTGACTGACTGACTGACTGACTGCTGACTGCTGACTGACTGCTGACTGACTGACTGCTGACTGACTGACTGACTGACTGCTGACTGCTGACTGACTGCTGACTGACTGCTGACTGACTGCTGACTGACTGCTGACTGACTGACTGACTGCTGACTGACGACTGACTGACTGACTGACTGACTGCTGACTGACTGACTGACTGCTGACTGACTGACTGCTGACTGCTGACTGACTGACTGCTGACTGACTGCTGACTGACTGACTGACTGCTGACTGCTGACTGACTGACTGCTGACTGCTGACTGACTGACTGACTGACTGACTGACTGCTGACTGACTGCTGACTGACTGACTGACTGCTGACTGACTGACTGACGACTGACTGACTGACTGACTGACTGCTGACTGACTGCTGACTGACTGACTGACTGCTGACTGACTGACTGACTGCTGACTGACTGCTGACTGACTGCTGACTGCTGACTGACTGACTGACGACTGCTGACTGACTGACTGACTGCTGACTGACTGACTGACTGACGACTGCTGACTGACTGACTGACTGCTGACTGACTGACTGACTGACTGACTGACTGACTGCTGACTGACTGCTGACTGCTGACTGACGACTGCTGACTGACTGACTGACGACTGCTGACTGACGACTGCTGACTGACTGACTGACTGCTGACTGACTGACTGACTGACTGACTGCTGACTGACTGACTGACTGACGACTGCTGACTGACTGACTGACTGCTGACTGACTGACTGACTGACTGACGACTGCTGACTGACTGACTGACTGACTGACTGACTGACTGACTGACTGCTGACTGACTGCTGACTGCTGACTGACTGACTGACTGCTGACTGCTGACTGACTGACTGACTGCTGACTGACGACTGCTGACTGACTAACTGACTGCTGACTGACTGACTGACTGACGACTGCTGACTGACTGACGACTGACTGACTGACTGACTGACTGACTGACTGCTGACTGACTGCTGACTGCTGACTGCTGACTGACTGACTGACTGACTGCCTGACTGACTGACTGCTGACTGACTGCTGACTGCTGACTGCTGACTGACTGACTGACTGCTGACTGACGACTGCTGACTGACTGACTGTCTGCTGACTGCTGACTGACTGACTGCTGACTGACTGACTGACTGACTGCCTGACTGCTGACTGACTGCTGACTGACTGACTGACGACTGCTGACTGACTGCTGACTGACTGACTGTCTGCTGACTGCTGACTGACTGACTGACTGACTGCTGACTGACTGCTGACTGCTGACTGACGACTGACTGACTGTCTGCTGACTGCTGACTGACTGACTGCCTGACTGCTGACTGACTGACTGACTGACTGCTGACTGACTGACTGCTGACTGACTGACTGACTGACTGCTGACTGACTGCTGACTGACTGCTGACTGACTGCTGACTGACTGACTGACTGCTGACTGACTGACTGACGACTGCTGACTGACTGACTGACTGCTGACTGACTGACTGACTGACTGACTGCTGACTGACTGACTGACTGACTGCTGACTGCTGACTGACTGACTGACTGCTGACTGACTGACTGACTGACTGCTGACTGCTGACTGACTGACTGACTGCTGACTGACTGACTGCTGACTGACTGCTGACTGACTGACTGCTGACTGACTGACTGCTGACTGACTGCTGACTGCTGACTGACTGACTGCTGACTGACTGACTGACTGACTGACTGACTGACTGCTGACTGCTGACTGACTGACTGCTGACTGCTGACTGACTGACTGCTGACTGACTGCTGACTGCTGACTGACTGACTGCTGACTGACTGACTGACTGACTGACTGCTGACTGACTGCTGACTGCTGACTGACTGCTGACTGACTGACTGCTGACTGACTGACTGACTGACTGCTGACTGTCTGACTGACTGACTGACTGACTGACTGACTGCTGACTGCTGACTGCTGACTGACGACTGCTGACTGACTGACTGCTGACTGACTGACTGACTGCTGACTGACTGACTGCTGACTGACTGACTGCTGACTGCTGACTGACTGACTGGACTGACTGCTGACTGACTGACTGACTGGATGACTGACTGTCTGACTGACTGACTGCTGACTGCTGACTGACTGCTGACTGACTGACTGACTGACTGACTGACTGCTGACTGCTGACTGACTGCGACTGATGACTGACTGACTGACTGACTGACTGACTGCTGACTGGACTGCTGACTGCCTGACTGAATGACTGCTGACTGACTGTCTGGACTGACTGACTGCTGACTGCTGACTGACTGACTGACTGACTGGACTGACTGACTGATGACTGCTGACTGACTGACTGATCTGACTGACTGCCTGACTGACTGCTGACTGGACTGACTGACTGACTGACTGTCGGACTGACTGACTGACTGACTGACTGACTGCTGACTGACTGCTGACTGCTGACTGCTGACTGACTGACTGTCTGACTGACTGACTGACTGACTGACTGACTGCTGACTGACTGACTGCTGACTGATGCTGACTGACTGACTGACTGTCTGACTGACTGACTGACTGACTGCTGACTGCTGATGGACTGTCTGACTGCTGACTGCTGACTGACTGACTGTCTGACTGACTGATGACTGCTGACTGACTGTCTGACTGACTGACTGTGACTGACGACTGCTGATGACTGATGACTGACTGCTGACTGACTGCTGACTGCTGACTGCTGACTGACTGACTGCTGACGACTGACTGCTGGACTGCTGACTGACTGACTGTGGACTGCTGACTGCTGACTGACTGCTGACTGGCTGACTGCTGACTGCTGACTGGACTGACTGATGCTGCTGACTGACTGACTGCTGACTGCTGACTGACTGACTGACTGCTGACCTGACTGCTGACTGACTGCTGACTGAGCTGACTGACTGACTGCTTGACTGACTGCTGACTGACTGACTGCTGACTGACTGACTGCTGACTGACTGACTGACTGACTGACTGACTGCTGACTGCTGACTGACTGCTGACTGCTGACTGACTGGACTTGCTGACTGACTGACTGCTGACTGGACTGACTGACTGCTGACTGACTGCTGACTGACTGACTGACTGTCTGACTGACTGACTGCTGACTGACTGACTGCTGACTGCTGACTGACTGGACTGCTGACTGCTGACTGACTGACTGTCTGACTGACTGACTGCTGACTGACTGACTGCTGACTGCTGACTGACTGACTGACTGCTGACTGACTGACTGCTGACTGCTGACTGACTGACTGACTGCTGACTGACTGACTGCTGACTGACTGACTGACTGCTGACTGCTGACTGACTGACTGACTGACTGACTGACTGACTGCTGACTGCTGACTGACTGACTGCTGACTGCTGACTGACTGACTGCTGACTGCTGACTGACTGACTGACTGCTGACTGACTGACTGACTGCTGACTGCTGACTGACTGACTGACTGACTGCTGACTGACTGCTGACTGCTGACTGACTGACTGCTGACTGACTGTCTGACTGACTGACTGCTGACTGCTGACTGACTGACTGACTGACTGACTGACTGACTGCTGACTGCTGACTGACTGACTGACTGACTGACTGCTGACTGACTGCTGACTGACTGACTGACTGACTGACTGTCTGACTGACTGACTGACTGACTGCTGACTGCTGACTGACTGTCTGACTGCTGACTGCTGACTGACTGACTGTCTGACTGACTGACTGACTGCTGACTGACTGCTGACTGACTGACTGCTGACTGACTGCTGACTGACTGACTGACTGTCTGACTGACTGACTGACTGACTGCTGACTGCTGACTGACTGTCTGACTGCTGACTGCTGACTGACTGACTGTCTGACTGACTGACTGACTGCTGACTGACTGTCTGACTGACTGACTGCTGACTGACTGACTGACTGACTGACTGACTGACTGACTGCTGACTGACTGCTGACTGCTGACTGCTGACTGACTGACTGCTGACTGACTGCTGACTGCTGACTGACTGACTGACTGCTGACTGCTGACTGACTGCTGACTGGCTGACTGCTGACTGCTGACTGACTGACTGACTGCTGACTGACTGACTGCTGACTGCTGACTGACTGACTGACTGCTGACTGACTGCTGACTGACTGCTGACTGACTGCTGACTGACTGACTGCTGACTGCTGACTGACTGACTGCTGACTGACTGACTGCTGACTGACTGCTGACTGACTGACTGACTGCTGACTGCTGACTGACTGCTGACTGCTGACTGACTGACTGACTGACTGCTGACTGACTGACTGACTGACTGACTGCTGACTGACTGACTGACTGACTGACTGACTGACTGACTGCTGACTGACTGACTGCCTGACTGACTGACTGACTGCTGACTGACGACTGACTGCTGACTGACTGACTGACTGACTGACTGACTGCCTGACTGACTGACTGCTGACTGACTGACTGACTGACTGACTGCTGACTGACTGACTGACTGCTGACTGACTGACTGACTGACTGACTGACTGACGACTGACTGCTGACTGACTGACTGACTGACTGACTGACTGACTGACTGCTGACTGACTGACTGACTGACTGCTGACTGCTGACTGACTGACTGCTGACTGCTGACTGACTGACTGTCTGACTGACTGACTGCTGACTGACTGACTGCTGACTGCTGACTGACTGACTGCTGACTGCTGACTGACTGACTGTCTGACTGACTGACTGCTGACTGACTGACTGCTGACTGCTGACTGACTGCTGACTGCTGACTGACTGACTGACTGACTGCTGACTGACTGACTGACTGACTGACTGACTGACTGCTGACTGACTGACTGACTGCTGACTGCTGACTGACTGACTGACTGACTGACTGACTGCTGACTGCTGACTGTCTGACTGACTGACTGCTGACTGACTGACTGCTGACTGACTGACTGACTGCTGACTGCTGACTGACTGACTGACTGACTGACTGACTGACTGACTGCTGACTGACTGACTGACTGACTGACTGACTGACTGACTGACTGACTGACTGCTGACTGACTGACTGCTGACTGCTGACTGACTGACTGACTGCTGACTGACTGACTGACTGCCTGACTGACTGACTGACTGACTGTCTGACTGACTGACTGACTGACTGACTGCTGACTGACTGACTGACTGACTGACTGACTGACTGACTGCTGACTGACTGACTGACTGACTGACTGCTGACTGACTGACTGTCTGACTGACTGACTGACTGCTGACTGCTGACTGACGACTGCTGACTGCTGACTGACGACTGCTGACTGACTGACTGAC
>NC_051278.1:248690-253690 GCF_015220745.1 Sebastes umbrosus
TATTATCCTTTTATTGTGGAGGCAAAGTGAAAGCACCGTGGGTTAAACCTGCCTGCAGCATTCCTCTCTCATCACACCGTTCATCACTGCAGATGTTCTAGAGTCCTGTCAGCTGATCAGCTGTAGAACATGTAGTCTACGTGTCTCATCACACCGTTCATCACTGCAGATGTTCTGATAACCTGTAGTAGTCTAGTCTAGTGGATCCTTAGTCCTGGCCTACAGTATGGGCCACCCGGCGCAACCAGGACTAAGTAAATCAGTAAGCTCTGAGCGCAGCATATTTGCGCAGATGCTTTTACATTAAAGTCAGTACAGACTACATGACTTATAAATGACACGCCCAGAACAAGAAAGGCGTTCTTATTGCTCGCTAAATGCCTTGCTCATTCTCATGTCATTCATACTCCACATATATTCATAACGTGTCAATAAGTTCAACTGAAAACGTGACAATATGTCGTTGTGTTTAAAGCTCGTTTCTGCTGCCCCCTAGTGGCCAGTAAATCAGTTAATGCAGCTTAAAGTTGAATCTCTTGTAACTGGAGTTTAGTTCGTCACCAGAAAAGCAGAATCAGGTCTTGAAGGAGGTCTTTGGCCCACCCAGCTCCCAGCTGGTGTGACGATCTTTCTCCTTTTCTGACTTAGTTTCTAGCCTTGTTTCTTAGACTGTGCTGGATTTAACTTGTCAGTGAGCAGGACAGGAAGGAGGCGTTAACTTTCAGACTTCCACTTCCTGCTGGGGCTGATTGTTGATCATTTAAATCTGATCATCTTCTTCTTCCACTATTCTTTAATACTAATCTTTCTCTCTCTATCCAACCCTTCAACTGGCAGTACATTTCATCTCACCTGGGAGTGACGGATGAATCTGAACTTGAAGTGACCTGCACACATTCAGACTCTCATCTTTTCTCTGCGTCTCCATGGCAACGTCTCTTGTGTACATTTCCCCTTTATTTGTGTATCCGTAGGCTCGGCACACAGAGCGGCCTGTAATCAGCCGGAACCTGCTTTGAATTCATTTCCATGCTCACCGACACACCAACAGCTGAACATCTGGAGAGGACATTCTTTACTGGGGTCAACTCCACGACAGTAAATGAATTCTACTGCAGAAGAAGACACGTCTGAAGAGTGAAACTCTGATTTCAGTTTAGAGAACAGATACATGGGGGGGTGGGGGGGGTACTTTTCCAGTCGGAAGTGGAGCCATTTAGGCTTCATGCTCCACTGAGACACTTTCATAGGAATGAACGGCCCAACGTCACGCCGTCGTCACGGCTTGGCGCTCCAGCCTCGGTCTGGGTCTCATTCACATGAACGCAGGAAGAGAAATAACTCTGGATTCAGACCAACAGAGGTTTCCCGTGTCTTGTGAAGTGACGGGGCTCCGCAGAGAGAAACGTTATCGTCTCTGACCAAAACTCCGGCGTCTCCCCCGTTCCCTCCGGCCGCGGTCGGGAGGCTGAGGCAGGAAAAGCCAACACTAGGATCAGCATTGATTCATGGAGAGACCTTGGTCTGGTCAGCTAACATTACTGCCAAGCAGCTGAAATATAGAGTGATATTGTGCTTTTAGCTGACGTGTGTCTCCTCACTGTGTTGAGCGATGCTCCTTCATGTCTATGTAGAGCGAGCACAAGCGCCAGCAACAGGACGCTGACTTTAGTTGACTTAACGGACACAGGTGAAGCTGTTAACAAGACATTATGATTCTTACTAACAGTCCCTTTAAAGTTCACTTAGAACAGAAACAACATGTGTGATTCATTACATATAGAAGTCTACATGTGTGTATGTGTGTGTGTTTTGTTCCTTCCTGCTAAGCGCCAGATTTAGTTGCTGGGGATGCAAAATGGTGCAAGTGACAAGAGGAAGCTTTGCTGCTGAGGTCACTGACTGAACACACACACACACACACACACACACACACACACACACACACACACACACACACAGGGAACATGATCTCAAAGAACGAGCCTCTTTCAATAAAGGTTGTTTAAATAAAACATGCAAACACTCCCTCCCATTGTCTCTCTTTCACACACACACACACACACACACACACTCCCGCTCACACACACGTGCACAGTCTTCCTTCCTCACTCACTCAGTATTCAGCTCATATCCGGGTTGACAGCGCCGCTCCACTTCTCTTTCTGCAGCCACATGAATGAAGGAAACAGGGGCAGGGAAACCCCACGTCACTCATTATGAAACTCACACACACACACACACACACAAACACCGTGCACCACCCTGCAGAGTCCATCCACACCTTCACTTTTAATACTTTGAATGAGTCCATGAGGTGACATGACGACGGGCAAAAAGAGAGTTAATAGAAAGTTGAGTGATGTCATCTCAGACTATTTATCTAAATGTTTAACCTCTAACGGACCCGACGGACCCGACGGACCCGACGGAGCCGGTACCGGTCCAGCTGAGCTGTGTTAAAACCTTCATTAAATGCTGTGTTGGTGTTTTGTGTGACTAGTCTGTAACAGACGAGGCCTTAACGCCACTAAAACAACACTCACACTGGATTTAGTCCAAACGAGGTTTGACTCACAATCATTTCCATATTGTAGTTACTAAATCAACGCAGGAGAAACTCTATCTTTACTTTATAATATTATTATATTGAATGTTCATACTTGACTTTGTTCTCTTCTTTACATTGTTATTGATCTGATCTGTTATTATCTACTTCATCATATTTCATTATTATAATAAAACTATCTGTTATCTATTTAACGATCTATTGGACTCCATCTGGAGTCTGAATTATACAACGGAGGAGTTTATTACTGATGTTCTACTGATGCACGATGGTAGAATGAGATGATGCACAATGGTAGAATGTGATGATGCACAATGGTAGAATGTAATGATGCACAATGGTAGAATGTGATGATACACAATGTTAGAATGTGATGATGCACAATGGTAGAATGTGATGATGCACAATGGTAGAATTTGATGATTCACAATGGTAGAATGTGATGATGCACAATGGTAGAATGTGATGATGCACAATGGTAGAATGTGATGATGCACAATGGTAGAATGCGATGATGCACAATGGTAGAATGCGATGATGCACAATGGTAGAATGAGATGATGCACAATGGTAGAATGTGATGATGCACAATGGTAGAATGAGATGATGCACAATGGTAGAATGTGATGATGCACAATGGTAGAATGAGATGATGCACAATGGTAGAATGTGATGATGCACAATGGTAGAATGCGATGATGCACAATGGTAGAATGAGATGATAAAACAATGGTAGAATGCGATGATGCACAATGGTAGAATGCGATGATGCACAATGGTAGAATGTGGTGATGCACAATGGTAGAATGAGATGATAAAACAATGGTAGAATGCGATGATGCACAATGGTAGAATGCGATGATGCACAATGGTAGAATGTGGTGATGCACAATGGTAGAATGCGATGATGCACAATGGTAGAATGTGATGCACAATGGTAGAATGTGATGATGCACAATGGTAGAATGTGATGATGCAATAATCAGAGATTTTCAGAATAAAGTCATAACTTAACGAGAAAAAAAAGTCGGAATATAATGAGGATAAAATCATAACTTAATAAGAAAAAAAGTTGTATTATTACGAGAATAAAGTCATAACTTTACGAGAAAAAAAGTCGTATTATTACGAGAATAAAGTCGTAACTTTACGAGAAAAAAAGTTGTAATATTACAAAAATAAAGTCGTAACTTTACGAGAAAAAAAGTCGTATTATTACGAGAATAAAGTCGTAACTTTACGAGAAAAAAAGTCGTAACATTACGAGAAAAAATTCGTAACTTTACGAGAAAAAGTTGTAATATTACAAAAATAAAGTCGTAACTTTACGAGAAAAACGTCGTAATATAATGAGAATAAATTCATAACTTTACGAGAAAAACGTCGTAATATAATGAGAATAAAGTCATAACTTTACGAGAAAAAAAGTTGTAATATTACAAAAATAAAGTCGTAACTTTACGAGAAAAACGTCGTAATATTAAGAGAATAAAGTCGTAACTTTACGAGAAAAAAAGCCGTATTATTACGAGAATAAAGTCATAACATTACGAGAAAAAAGTCGTAATATTAAGAGAATAGTCATAACTTTACGAGAAAAAAAGGTGTAATATTACAAAAATAAAGTCGGAACTTGACGATAAAAAAAGCCGTATTATTACGAGAATAAAGTCATAACATTACGAGAATAAAATCGTACCATAAACCTACAACAATGATAAATAAAAATGAAAATGTAAATAAAGAACAGTTATTCATTTCCATGTTTAAAGCTCCTCAGGGAGCCACTGGAGAGGAGCTAAAGAGCTGCAGGTTGTTGACCTCTGACCTCTGGTCCAGGAGAACCTTCCAGCACCTTATGGGCCTGAAGAGGTTCATTCTGAGGCTGGAGCACATCTCTGGTTTCTGAGAGCACCTGAACGCACTAGTGTTAAAGTGACGCCCTCTGGTGTCTCTGTCTCTCTGTCTCTGTGTCTCTGTCTCTGTCTCTGTGTCTCTGTGTCTCTGTCTCTCTGTCTCTGTGTCTCTGTGTCTCTGTGTCTCTGTCTCTGTCTCTCTCTCTGTGTCTCTCTCTCTGTCTCTGTCTCTGTGTCTCTGTGTCTCTGTGTCTCTGTCTCTGTGTCTCTGTCTCTGTGTCTCTCTCTGTCTCTGTCTCTGTGTCTCTCTCTGTCTCTGTCTCTGTGTCTCTCTCTGTCTCTGTCTCTGTCTCTGTGTCTCTGTGTCTCTGTCTCTGTGTCTCTGTGTCTCTGTCTCTGTGTCTCTGTCTCTCTCTCTGTCTCTGTCTCTGTGTCTCTGTGTCTCTGTCTCTGTGTCTCTGTGTCTCTGTCTCTGTCTCTGTCTCTCTCTCTGTCTCTGTCTCTGTGTCTCTGTGTCTCTGTCTCTCTCTCTGTCTCTGTCTCTGTGTCTCTGTGTCTCTGTCTCTGTGTCTCTG